>NC_086445.1:887749610-887997110 GCF_028390025.1 Pseudophryne corroboree
TCTAATTAGAACGAAAGGATTTCACCGGTGTGGAACATGTATAGGGTGTCGGAACATCATAGACTCCAATTCCAAATACACAGAGGTCAAAATTAATAACAAAATTATGAAAATCACAGATTTCATTACATGTAGCACTTCAAATGTAGTTTACCTAATTGAATGCTCATGTGGTCTATCATATATTGGGAGAACCTCCAGGCCTTTCAAGATAAGAATTTCCGAACATTTAAGGAATATTAAAAAAGGACTCCCAACACACCATCTTTCCAACCATTTTAAGATGGAACACAATTGTTCCACTAATCATATAAAAAGATTTGTTGGGTTAAAACGCATAAAGACAACATGGAAGGACAAAAACATAGAAAACAGACTAGCAAGAACAGAAATGCGAACCATCTTTGATTTGAAAACACTTCATCCAAGAGGATTGAACCACGACTTTGAACTTAAGTGGTTCCTATGAACAACGTTTTCATTTCCATAATCACCCTGATCACACTAGCCTTTTTCTTATATTTCTGCTATTCACTACAAAATAAATAAATGCATGCACACTGATCCAGGGGGTCTTTTATTTATAAACACCCATTTATAAGCACCTCTCCACACGGGTCCAAAGCATATCTGAAAACCTTTCTTCAAGTCACAAATCTCATTCTACTTCACCTAAAAAGATGCAGTACTATTGCTATTTATATTATTTTAATATTTGTCATTAGCTTCTATTTTTACATTTAAAGGAGGTCATCTATACTAACTGTTTATCAACTTCTATATTTTGTAGTCTTAAAAACATAAACCAGGACCACACAATTTTAACTTTATTTGAAACATCGTTTAGACAACCATCAACATCGACTACATTTCCCAAGATTCCTCCTTTACGGACACCACAGGCTCCAATATGAGGGAGAAAAAATGGGTGTTTTTTTTCCCCATAAACTACATCCCCCAGAAATCATGGTGGGCCACTTCCGCTTGCGGCACCCGCAAAGGAGCCTTTTTTTCAAAGAATTGCATCTATCCCCCAGCTTTTGGACACCTTGCCCAAGTCTTTTGACTGATTTTAAAATATTAAGAAGGTTGAATACAAGAAATAACAACAAAGAAAAACGGGACTTCATTTCGCTATGAGAACTACATTACCCAGAAGCCTTGAATGATACTTCCGGTTGCGGACTTCCGGTCGCGGCATATAAACACCACTTTTTTTAGTGTTTATACAGGACATATCACTATATCACCAACGAACTGAAGTAATTTTAAACAAAGACATAGAAGATATAAATACCAAAAAGAACCACTTCATATGAAAAAGAAACATTCGTTTAAAAGAAAAAAACTACATTTCCCAGAAACCCACACTGCTACTTCCGGTGTGGCGGTTTTTCCATAATCTTATTATATGAAGTCAGATCATTATTAAATAACACAGAATCCTTATATAACTTACAGTTTTAATGACCAGCATGTATTAACATCTGAAAAACCATTAAACCAGACACACACTTTCCGAGATCCACCGGAACCGGAAGTGATGTCATTTCTTCCATTTCCGGACTTTTACCTTAAATACACCACAAACACAGTCCTCCATCAGCCTTGAAAAAGAGTAGCATACTCGAAACGCGTCGGCTGAGGACTATTGCCTGCTGGACACCACACCGCCCGCTATTTGGAATAAAGGTATGACCATTTCTGATTTTTCCATCTCAGTTTCATAGATACCGGTTCCTATGTACAGATTTGGTTGGTCTTCCTAATCCTTTATACGGGCGGTGCCCTCCGGCAGCCAATATTTTATTTTAATTTTTGGATTTCATCTTTGTTTTTTAAACAAAAAATTTTTGTCAAAAAGTTTTTATTAAAATTTACCATATATACATATGAGCCTCTATCTTCATGAAGAACAAAGATACCTTGATGCGAATATAACACACACCAACATCGTGAGTACTGGTACGACTTTCTACACTTATAAAGATACCTTTACATGAGGAAATTGTACCTAACGAGTGTAAGTTAGGTACGCATTGTAGATATCCATGTCTATGTATTTTAATACCATCTGAAGCCAATATTGAACCACGATACAAATTTTGGGGGAAAAAAAGATACCTTTACAAGTTTACTACCTATCGTTATAGTGTAAGTGGAGGTACGCACTCACTCTAAATGTGCGCCCGATTGGGAGACCTTTTAGCTCCAATCATCATTGAAAGAAACCGTTATGTGCTGTGATTTATTATTTATTGTGTAAGCTAGGTATATCCGGCAATAAAATAATATCGCATAAATCCATATAGAAAAAATTGGAACTAGAATATAACCTAGTTATTCCGATTTTTCTATTTGCATGCACCATCCGAAATTCTTTGGAAGATTACCTTCAAAGAAAACAGAAGGAGAAGGAAGATTACCCACAATATCAGCACACCCTGATATTTAGATAAGTATTAGCGATTTATTCTCAGCGCCATCCCTCTTTTTCCACCTTCTTCTTGGGCGGCTGCCCGAGGGGTACCAGCATTACAGTTGTGCCGAGCAGCTACTTGGTCGGGGTCTAACACCTTTGCAAAGTTCTATAAGTTTGATACCCTGGCTGAGGAGGACCTCCTGTTTGCTCAATCGGTGCTGCAGTGTCATCCGCACTCTCCCGCCCGTTTGGGAGCTTTGGTATAATCCCCATGGTCCTTACGGAGTCCCAGCATCCTCAAGGACGTTAGAGAAAATAAGATTTTACTTACCGGTAAATCTATTTCTCGTAGTCCGTAGAGGATGCTGGGCGCCCGTCCCAAGTGCGGGCTTCTTCTGCAAGACTTGTATATAGTTATTGCTTACATAAGGGTTATGTTATAGTTTATCGGTTGAACCGTGGTTATGTTGTTGTTCATAATGTTAACTGGGTAGTTTATCACAAGTTATACGGTGTGATTGGTGTGGCTGGTATGGATCTCGCCCTTAGATTACAAAAATCCTTCCTCGTACTGTCCATCTCCTCTGGGCACAGTTTCCCTAACTGAGGTCTGGAGGAGGGGCATAGAGGGAGGAGCCAGTGCACACCCAGAGTCCAAAGCTTTCCTGAAGTGCCCTATCTCCTGCGGAGCCCGTTTATTCCCCATGGTCCTTACGGAGTCCCAGCATCCTCTACGGACTACGAGAAATAGATTTACCGATAAGTAAAATCTTATTTTTTCAATCCCGATACCCAGGATTGAAAAAAAAGGCCCGGGATTGGCTTCCCTAATTCAGGGTCTAAATTGTACATTTCTGCAGCGGGGTACACTGGTATTCGACAGGGAATAACATCGGGGTGTAGAGTTGGATCTTGATCCGAGGCACCAACAGGCTAAAAACTTTGACTGTTCCCAGGATGCACTGCACCTCCTCCTCTGTATAACCCCTCCTCCGTGCACAGGAGCTCACTTTTAAAGTTGGTGCCTGCAGTGCAGGTCGCTAACTGAGGGGCTGCCTCAGGCAGCCCTGAAGACTTTGAAAAATGAAGAAAGCTTTTACTATGCTGACTGAGCCGCAGCCCTTCTATGTCTGGGAGACATGCCGTGCTGCGGCTCCATCACCTCCCCTTTGCGGCACTGTATACTCCTGCTGCCTGGTTTCCGGGTACTTACAGCGGAGACGCACCGGTATTGCAATTCACGTGCAGTCCATGGGAGATGGACCGTGTGGCTGGCGTGGACACTGTGCTGCTCAGGGACCCCACTATATCTACCAGGGCAGTAAACGGAGCACAGACATATATTTTAGACTCCACTAAGTACCGGTGGTGAAGTCCAGCACTGTGGGGATAGAGCGCTGCCTGTAGCCCCTCCCCCCAGCTCCGGGTGCCATCTACTGCAGATGTTCCCGCCCTGGAGCTGCTTTCACTTTCCCCTCACTCCCTGCTGAGACCTGGCACCATTTTTAGCTAAGGGCCGCTCTCTATGGGATTGCTGGGTGCTGTCTCCACTGTACAGCCGTCGGGACACTTGAGTATTCTACCTGTCATTTGACTGTGTTAGTTAAGAAATCAGTGTTACTGACAGAATAGGTGGTACAATTATTCTGTGATATACATCCAGTACTGCTGTGCATTGTTATATCTCTCTGCATATACAGTACATATCTGCTATTGTATGTAAATTGCCTGTCCAGTGCAGTATTATTGTTGTGTACATTATTCCTGCATTGGGTTTGTGACTGAGTGTGCCATATAGCTACTGTGTGTGCTCTCCTTTTCAAGTGTATCACACCCTTGCTATCACTATATTCTGAACCCTGTGAGGATAAGTGCGTCAGGCAGGGCCGGTTCCGGGGCTTCTGGCGACCCGGGCGGCATTAGGGGGGCGTGGCTTCATACAGGGGGCGTGGTCAGTTACGCCCCCTGTACTGTTGTACAATGTGCGGTGCGCGATGACGTCATCGTGCACCGCACAGCAAAGGTCTAATTCCCTTCGTGGAGAGGACCTTTGCTGTGCGGTGCGCGATGACGTCAACGCGCACCGCACATCATTACAGTGAAGGTCCTCTTCAGGAAGGGAAACTAGACGCGTAGCGTCTAGTTTTCCTTCACAGCGGGCAGCCCACGAAGGGAAACTAGACGCATAGCGTCTAGTTTCCCTTCACAGCGGACAGCGGGATAGCGGGCCGCTGCAGTGGGGGGCACCACAGCAGCAGCGGATCTTGCCAGGGTGCGGCACCCCGGGCAAAAGTCCTGCTTGCCCGTGGTAAGATCCGCTACTGGCATCAGGGTCCACATTTCTTTGAATATAAATATACATAAATAGTGCTACACAGTCTATACATCTCAGTGTATTTTTTCTGTGTATTTTCAGTCACCCCATACCGATTCATTTCTCTGTTTGTGTCCTGCTTTTATTAGCACATAAATCAGGGTATTGCTGTTGTTTGGCTATATTGTACAGTGTGCCCCATGGCTACATTCCTCATAGCGTCTTCCACACAGGGCGCTTCCGTGGACGCTCCTGCACCAGGCAGTGCTGCTTCCACAGATTTACCGAGAGGGGAACCTGCTGCTGGGGATGTGGGTACTTGGTCCCTTACAACTCCCACTCCACCTGTGAACCCGTAGCCAACCAAGAGCCACCGTGGGCCGCCTTTTTTTGTATGTTAAATACTTTGGTAACACGTCTTATGCCCCCATTGCAGCCACAAATTGTCCCTGTAGCTAACTCGCCTAGGGCAGACACACTATCTAACCAGATACAGGTTTTTAATAAATCCTTGGTTAAACAGCCCCCTGGGACTTAAGGGGTCCTCAAAGCGTGTGACTTCCTCCTCTCAATCCACTCATGCTTCAGATACTACTTCTGATGAAGATGGGGCCTTTGCTGATCAGACTGATTCTGACTCAGCGGACTCTGATGGGGAGCATGTACCTTAGGTTGATGTCCCTGAATTAGTGGAAGCTATCAAAATGGTTCTCCAGATTGATGATGAAGCTGATCCCACTACTGCATCAAAAAAGCCTGATAAATTCAAGTGGCAGAAGGTGCAAAGGTAGTTTTTCCTCACTCTGACCTTTTAATTGACATACGTCAAGAGGCTTGGGTCTCCCCAGGAAAGAAGTTTGCCCTATCCAAGAAGATGTTGACTCGTTTTCCTATCCCTGCGGAGTTAACTAACAAGTGGGAACCTCCACCGCCGGTCGACTCGCATGTCGCACGGATCGTGGTTTCCTCTTCTCTGCCTGTCACCACTGTCACCTCCCTGAAGGAGCCGACAGATAACCATGTGGAGGGATGCCTGAAGTGTATTTATTCCCTAACTGGCGCAATTCACAGGCCCACTATTGCGGCCTCCTGGGCTGCGAAAGCTATTGATGCGTGGGTCCAGGTACTGGAGGAAGAGCTACCTCAGGATATTGCTGACATTGCCAAACAGTGTCTGTCTCATATTACCACCGCCTCCCATTATATTGAAGAGGCGTCCTCTGAGGCAGGTATTCTGGCGTCCAAAGTGTCCACTACGCCTATTTTGGCTCGCCGGATTCTATGGTTGCGGTCCTGGAAGGTGGACCTAGATTCTAAGAAGACTCTGGAGGTGCTCCCTTTTAAGGGAGACATCCTTTTTGGAGAAGATCTTAATAAGATTGTGACTGACTTAGCCTCTGCTAAGACTGCATGCCTTCCTAATACTGCTCCTTCTGCTCCGAAAGCTAAAAGTACTACTTTTCGTTCTTTTCGGACCTCAGGTAAATCAAAGGGTCAGGGGTACTCGAGCAAGCCTCATACTTCCAAAACCGGTAAGCACAAATCTAAACAATCCTGGGCTGCCCGTCAGCCTGCTTCCAAACAGGAAAAGCCTGCAGCATGACAGGGCGGGCCTCCCCCTGGGGTCCCCAAGGTGGGAGGCCAACTCCTGCAGTTCACCCAGGTCTGGTTAAGGACCACTTCAGAAGCGTGGGTGCAGGAAGTTGTCTCTCACGGGTACGCGGTCTCTTTCAAGAGCTGTCCCCCTCGCCATTTCTGCGCAATGGTCATCCCATCGGACCCGTTGAAGGCGCAAGCTCTACACTTGGTTGTCAGATCCCTCCTGGAGACAGGAGTGGTGGTGCCGGTATATATCTCTCAAACAGGGACCCTGTTTCTAGTACCGAAACCCAGTGGGTCTTTCCGGCCTATTCTCAACCTCAAGTCACTGATCAAGTTTGTGAGAGTTTCCGAGTTCTGTATGGAAACACTGCGCTCCATTGTACTGGCCATGGAACCTGGGGACTACATGGTATCCCTGGATATACAGGATGCTTACCTGCATATACCTATTGCCATTTCGCATCAGCAATATCTGTGGTTTGCTATTGCAACCTCCATTATCAATTCAGGGCTCTGCCATTTGGACTGACTATGGCCCCTCGGATTTTCACCAAGGTCATGGCCGTGATGATAGCTCATCTCCGTCAACAGGGAATCAGGATCCTGCCATATCTGGATGACCTGATCCTGGCAAGCTCCCAAGATATCCTCCTGAGTCAACTCCAGCTGACGGTGCAATTCCTCACAGCCCACGGATGGCTGATCAATTGGAAAAAGTCCTTCTTGGTCCCTGCGTCGCGCATGGTGCACTTGGGGGCCCTGCTGGATACGCACAGCCAGAGGCTGTTTCTGTCTCTAGAGAAGGTCCTGAGGCTTCAGGACAGGATCAGATACTTCCTCTCTCGCCCAAAAGTGTCTATTCACTCAGCGATGCGAGTACTAGGCCTGATGGTGTCGACTTTCGACATGGTGGAGTATGCTCAATTCCATTCTCGCCCTCTACAACGGTTAACCCTATCCAAGTGAGACGGTCTACCTCAGTGGCTTAGGTCTAAAATGATGGTCCTGACTCCAGAGGTCCGCTTATCCCTGTCCTGGTGGCTCCAGGATCAACAGTTGAGCAGGGGCCGTCCCTTCTGGATTCCCCACTGGGTCCTCCTGACGACGGACACCAGTCTGTGGGGATGAGGCGCGGTGTTCAAGCAACACACTCTCCAGGGTCGCTGGACCAAGGAGGAGTCTCTCCTCCCCATCAACATTCTGGAACTGTAGGCAGTGTTCAATGCCTTGACACTAGCCCTGCCTCTGTTAAGGAACAGGCCTGTTCAAGTACAGTCGGACAACACCACCGCGGTGGCGTACATAAATCATCAAGGCGGCACTCGAAGCCGAAAAGCAATGATGGAAGTGTCCAGAATTCTTCAATGGGCGGAACACCATCTGCCAGCAATATTGGCAGTGTTCATTGCAGGTGTCCTCAACTGGGAAGTGGATTTCCTCAGTCGACAGGATGTACACGCCGGAGAGTGGAGCCCCTTATCCGGAGGTGTTTCAACTCCTAGAGGACAAGTGGAGCCTACAGACGTAGACCTGATGGCGTCTCGACACAATCACAAAGTTCTGGTCTTTGGATCACGACAAGGGATCCTCAAGCAGCGTTCATGGACGCACTGGCAGTTCCATGGAAATTTCGACTGCCATACATCTTTCCTCCGGTGTCACTCCTGCCCAGGGTTCTGTGGAAGTTCAAGAGAGAAGGAGGAATGCTACTTCTAGTCGCTCCAGCGTGGCCCAGACAGCATTGGTTCTTAGACCTTCAGGGTCTATCGATGGAACGTCCTCTACTATTCCTCAATGCCCAGACCTCCTCGTTCAGGGCCCTTCTGTCTATCCAGACCTGGGCAGACTGGCTTTGACGGCGTGGCTCTTGAAGCGTCACTCCTGAGGGCAAGAGGTTTCTCTGAGGTGGTCACCCAAACTTTGTTGAAAGCCCGTAAACCGGTTTCGGCTCAGATTTACTACAGGGTCTGGAACTCTTACTTCACCTAGTGTGCTGCTAAGAACTACAATGTTTACAAGTTCAGAACACCATGGCTTCTGGCTTTTCTGCAACAAGGTCTGGACTTAGGCCTTCGTCTGGCCTCCCTCAAGGTTCATATTTCTGCCTTGTCGGTGTGGTTTCAGAGGACACTTGCGTCTATTCCTGACGTTCATACCTTCACTCAGGGTGTCTTGCAGATACAACCTTCCTATGTCCCTTCTGTGGCTCCATGGGATCTGTCTGCTATCCTTACTGCCTTGCAAGGGTCTCCCTTTGAGCCTCTTGATTCGGTGGACCTGAAATGGCTTACTATTATGGTCCTGTTTCTGTTGGCTATTGTCTCTACTAGAAGAGTGTCGGACTTAGGCGCTTTGTCCTGTCGTCCGCCCTTCCTGATATTTCATCGTGATCGGTTCTCCGTACTCGCCCTGGTTATCTGCCTAAGGTGGTGTCATCTTTCCACCTTAACCAAGAGATTGTGGTTCCAGCCTTTATCTCTCCTGGTTTGTCTTCCAAAGAAAGGTCTTTGGATGTGGTACGGGCTCTCCGTATATATGTGGAGAGGACTGCCTCCATTCGGAGGTCTAATTCCCTTTTCGCACTGTTTGGTTTTCACAAACGTGGCTGGCCTGCAAACAAGCAAACTTTGGCCAGATAGATTAGAATGGTGATTGCACAAGCTTATGTGCAGGCTGGTATACCAGCTCCTGCTGCTATCAAGGCCCATTCTACTCGGTCTGTTGGACCTTCTTGGGCGACTTGCTGTGGCGCGTCCGCAGAACAATTGTGCAAGGCGGCTATGTGGTCCTCTGTGAACACGTTCATCAGGTTCTATGCCTCTGATACTTCCGCCTCCCAGGATGCCTCCTTTGGACGCCAGGTTCTTGTGTCCACTGCAGTGAGTCCCCTCCCATGAGGAACTGCTTTAGGACATCCCCGATGTTATTCCCTGTGGAATACCAGTGTACCCCGTTGCAGAAAAGTAGATTTATGGTAGACTTACCATTGTTAAATCTCTTTCTGCGAGGTACACTGGATACCACAGGGCGCCCACCCTGACCCACTTCGCTTCTCTGGGTTTTCATGGCATTAGCCACTGGTCCCTTCTCTTGTTGTGAGAATGTGGTTCTATGTGACTAACATCTACCGTCTCTTTACCTGCTACTGCATTGGACTGGTTAACAAAACTGAGCTCCTGTACACGGAGGAGGGGTTATATAGTTGAGTGGCAGTGCAGTGCATCCTGGGAACAGTCAAAGTTTTTAGCCTGTTGGTGCCTCGGCTCAAGATCCAACTCTACACCCCAATGTTATTCCCTGTGGAATCCAGTGTACTTCGCAGAAAGAGATTTAACAATGGTAAGTCTACCATAAATCTCCTTTTACTAACAGGAGATTTTTGACATTGATTAGAGTAGAGATAGGGATACTTGAGATTCTGCAAACTATTCCCCACCTTGCTGAAAAATTGTGCACATTTTACCTGCAGAATATTCTGTCTGTAATATATGAGTGTTCCCAGGCCTAGCCCAACTACGTCACAGAGAACCATAAACTGTATATTGTTTTCCCACATCTATTCATATGCTAAATTATGTAGAATCTGGATTTACAAATACAGTGACAAATACAGATGTGTCCTCAGGTCTGGTGCTATCCGCTCAGCAAAGGGATGCAGAGCAGGTAGGTGCCAGGCTGGAGAGGCGCTCTCCCTGCTCTGCATCTCCACTGCTGCGCCTGACCTCCCTACTGCTACTGGCTACTGTGCCTGTCACTGCATGACAGGCAGCGGCACTGGCAGGTTAAAGCCTTCTCAGTCCTATCCACCTCCTGTGACACCAGCAGTGCTGGAATGGCCGAAAAAGGGCTGAGCTACACTGGAGGGGCCAGGGCTACACGGGACTAGCAGACCGCAGTGCCACAGAGGAGGACATGCTGCTCCGGATCCTGCCAGCCAGGGATAGTAAGTGAGAAAATCTGTGTGTATGTATGTATGTATGTATGTATGTGTGTATATGTGTATGTGTGCAGGGGAGGAGGGGAAATGTGAATAAACTGCATTTCTGTGGGCGTTATGTGTTAGCTGCGCTACTACTGGGGCGTTACATGTAAGCTGCTCTACTACTGGGGCATTATGTGTAAGATGCCCTACTACTGGGGTGTTATGTGTAAGCTGCGCTACTACTGGGGTGTTATGTGTAAGCGGTGCTACTACTGGGGGCGTTACGTGTAAGCTGCGCTACTACTGAGATGTTACGTGTAAGTGGCGCTACTACTGGGGAGTTACGTGTAAGCGGCGTTACTACTGGGCGCGTTACGTGTAAGCTGCGCTACTACTGGGGCGTTACGTGTAAGCAGCACTACTACTGGGGGGCGTTACGTGTAAGCTGCGCTACTACTGGGGCGTTTCATGTAAGCGTTGCTACTACTGTGGTGTTACGTATAAGCTGCGCTACTACTGGGGCATTATGTGTAAGCTGCGCTACTACTGGGGAGTTATGTGTAAGCGGCACTACTGCTGGGTTCGTTACGTGTAAGCGGCGCTAATACTGGGTTCGATACATGTAAGCGGTGCTGCCACTGGGGCATTACGTGTAAGTGGCGTTACTAATGGGGATGTTACGTGTAAACCGTGATACTACTGGGGTCATTATGTGTAAGCTGCGCTACTACTGGGGGCATTACGTGTAAGCTGCGCTACTACTGGGTTTATTATGTTTAAGCAGCGCTACTACTGGGGTCATTATGTGTAAGTGGTGCTACTACTGGGGATCGTTATGTGTAAGCGGTGCTACTACTGGGGTCATTATGTGTAAGCGACTTTACTATTGTGGTATTATGTGTAAGCTGTGCTACAACTGGGGCATTATGTGTAAGCAGCACCACTACTGGGGCATTTTAAATGGGGGTACTATTAGGTGGCCGCGCCCCTTCCTTGTGAGACCACATCCCTTTTTCTTTTTTTTTCAATCATGTAGTTTTTTATTGAAAAGGAGAAACATACGGAACAACAAATGAGAAAATAACAGTGATACAATCAGTAGTATTCCTGTGGCTAGGAAGCCAGCATTAGAATATAAACGTCAAATTTCTCCAAAAGAAAGAAAAAAGACAGTAGAAGGATAAGACTTAATAATACAATAATGTTATGTCTGGAGAATGAGAGTTTGAGTAGTAAGACAGATTTAGAGAAAAGAGAGACATAACATCGAGGAGAAACTCAAGCTTGTGACGTTACGAGCTAAAATGGAAGCAATAGGTATGTGGAAATGTAGAAAGGTCAAGCAGATGGGAAGAGGAGAATTGGAGAGAGAAATCAAGAGGCGGAGAAAGAAGACGGAGGAAAAGAAGAAGAAGAGATCCTCCTCTGGGTCGGGGGTCCGTTAAGTATGGAGGAAATAAGGGTGGGGAGAGAAGAGAGAAGAAAAAGGGGGGGGGGGAGGGAAAAAAGTTATAGATTGGAAATCGTGCTTAGTTCAATCCTGGGAGGGGATGGTCATGCTATCGGTACCAGGGAAGCCAGGTGGAGTGGAATTTTTGCACTGAGTTGCGTTGGATACTAGTAATATATTCAGGGCTCTTCCAGTTACTTGCTATTTGATATTTAGCTGCGCAAGAGATGAAGAGGATCAATTTCTTCGAATCCTTAGAAATAGCGTCAGGCGTAGCGCAGAGAAGAAGGTTAGCGGGTGAGAGAGGTGCGGGTAAATCGATTAGTTGAGAAGAGAGCGTGCGGACCATCGCCCAATACTTAACGATTACCGGGCAGTCCACCAAATGTGATAAAATGTGCCCACCTGGCCGCAGTTCCTCCAGCAAAGGTCGGAGGTATCCGGATAAATCCTGTGTAGCCGATCCGGAACCAAGTACCATTTCGTGTATATTTTGTACGAGTTTTCGCGAATTGCTATGCTAATGGAGCATTGTGAGATCGCGGAACGAATTTCGCTCCACCCCTCCTCGTCGAAGTTTTGCCCGAGTCCGCCTCCCATGCTAGCTCGTGCGGCTCGAGAGTGGGATATTCAGAGATGAGGATGGATTTGTAGAGAAGAGAAATTGTGCCCCTATCAGTTGAGTTATATATGCAGAATCTCTCGAGAGGGGAGGGAACCGGCAATGGGAATGGTAAACGAAGAGAAGAAATAAAGTGACGGATTTGAAGATATTGGTAAAACAGAGAGTTGGGTAAATTGTATGTGTTTTGTAAATCAGAAAATTATCTAATGGTGTGCGTCTGCAGAAATCCAAGGGCGGGCCATTTGGTGGGAGAGCCCCGGGGCAAATGCCGAGTTATACCAGATGGGGGTCAGAGGGGAGGGATGAGTGGAAAGTTTTAGTTTTTTGTTTAAATTCTGCCAATGGCTAAGTGTCCATTCTATTGTGGGTGAAGGGTGGCGAGGTTGTGTGCGTTGCCTGCTAGAGAGCCAAGGTAAGTATGAAATCGATGGGATTCCCAGGAGATCACTTTCCAGGTCAACCCACCGTTTAGTGTGTTTTGGGGTGTGCCAGGCAATCATTTGGCTCAACCTAGTTGCGTCGTAATATCGCCGAAGGATGGGAAGGCTTAGACCGCCATTCCGAGAATGTTTAGCTAAAATATCTCGTCGTATTCTGGGTTTCTTGTGGTTCCAAATAAATTCACAGAGAGAAGATTGGAGGGTAGTAAGGGTCTGGTGAGGGATCGAGATCGGAAGCGTTTGGAATAAGTATAGGAGTTTGGGGAGAGCGTTAATTTTTATTGCGTTGATACGTCCCACCCATGAGAGTAAGTATGATTCCCATTGACGGATATCCTTAAGAATAGAAGCGATTAGCGGGGGATAGTTAGCTCGGTAGAGAGAACTGTAGGATTTAGTGATGGAAACCCCAAGATATTTAAGCGAGCGTTTGCGCCATGAAAAGTTAAAATTCCTTTGCAATTGGGATTTTATAGGTTTACGGATGTGTAGGGAGAGGGCTTCAGATTGTGTCTGGTTAATCTTGTATCCCGAGAGGTTACCATATATGGATAGTTCTCGGAAGAGGTTTGGGAGAGAAATAGTTGGGTTCGTCAAGGTCAAAATGATATCATCGGCAAAGAGGGAAATGGCGTATTCGGCACAATGGACACAGATCTCGGAGATGTCAGGGTTAGCGCGGATGTGATTTGCGAGGGGCTCGATATAAGAGGAGATAATGGACACCCCTGGTGGGTTCCGTTTGAGATTATAAAGGTGTCTGACAGCAAGCCGTTAGAGTGTACCAACGCCGAGGGGTTTTGGTATAAGGTCTGAATGGCCTGGAGAAATTTACAGTGAAAGCCAAAACGCTGGAGGGTCTGCTGCATGAAGGGCCAAGATACCATGTCAAAGGCTTTCTCTGCGTCTAAAGCGAGTGCCAAAGACGGGATCTTCTGTAGGTTAATGTGGTGAATAATATCAATAATGCGTCTAGTATTATCGAGAGCCTGTCTGGATGGGACGAAGCCCACCTGGTCAGGGTGTATGAGCGAGGGGAGGATAGGGTTGAGTCTATTGGCCAACACTTGTCGGGTTTTGGGATCACTGTAATAACAGCCTTGGTTGTGTGGGAGTGGAAGGGAGACCCGTCTAGTATAAGATTAAATACTGTTGTGAGGTGGGGAAGTAGCGCGGATTGAAAAGTTTTGTAATAGGACATCGGGGAGCCATCTGGGCCTGGGGCTTTGGACGGCTTCTGATATTTGATGGCAAGGTCGATTTCCTCAGGGGCAATAGGTTTATCAAGGTCCGAAGAGGTATTTGAGTCGATGCAAGGTAGGTCGGAGGACGACAAATCTTCAGGGATCGTAGGATGAGTCGGCGTTAAGGAGGTATGGGGGGGTCAGGTAAATTGTAAAGCCGCTCGTAGTAAGTCTTGAAAAGAGAATTAATAGACGCTGGATTGTACTGGAGGGAGCATTTGTCATCCTAATGGCTGGAATGGTAGTATGTGCCTTCCGGGCTCTCAGTCTGCTAGCCAATATCGTATCAGCCTTATTGCTTATTTCGTAGAATTTTTGTCTTAGCCAGCGGAGTGAGCGCTCAGTTTTTTCGGCCAGCAAGGCGTTCAGAGCTGCCCTGGTAGATGTGAGTCATGTGTAGAGAGAGCATGAGGGCCTTTGCTTATGTAGGGATTCTAGGTTGTGTACCTCATCTGTAAGGGATGATATTTTCTGCTTATGTTCCCTGTTCCTATGTGACGCGTAGCTGATAATGTGGCCTCTGATAATGGCCTTGTGAGCTTCCCAGACCAATAGGGTATAGGAGTCAGTAATATTCAAGGAAAAATAGTCAGCGATGGCTTGATTGATTTTTTCTTGAAACTTAGGGATTTTCAAAAGCGTCTCATTTAATCGCCAATTGGGGCAGGTTATCGAGGTGTCGAGAATGTCAAAGGTGGCTGTGATGATAGAGTGGTCAGACCAGGGGTTGGTGATAATAGAGGAATCTGTTATGTGTTTAGAGACTAACTTGCCGCAGAAAAAGAGATCAATTCAGGAGTATGATTGGTGCGGGATCGAGAAGAAGGTGTAGTCTTTAGCCGTAGGGTTAAGGGCTCGCCAGACATCAATGAGGCCAGATTCACGGATATGTTTATTTAAGGAACGCGAGGAAGAATCGCTCTGTGGGCGTGGTGGGCCAGAAGATTTATCTAGGTAGGCGTCTGGGACGGTGTTAAAGTCCCCCACTAGTAATAAATAACCTTTCCTAACTTTCGTTAATTCTTCGAAAAAAGAGTTGAAGAAAGAGGATTGCCCAGTGTTGGGGGCATAAACAGTGGCAGTCGTGCATTCCAAATGTCCCAGTGTGCCCATCAAAATAATATAGCGGCCGTCATTGTCCGTGTGAATCGAGTGCAGAGTAAATGGGATTTTGGAATGAATCACAAATAGGAGACCACAATAGGTTGAAACAGATGGACAATTGTCTTTTTTCAACCTTAGATACTATGTTACTATGTTACTAAGATAGCCACCCCATTGTGTTTTTCGATTGGCTTGAAGAATAAAAGGTCGTTGGGCTGCGTCTAGAGGATAGGGTCGGGTGCAGCTGGGATTTGAAATGAGTTTCCTGAATAAACACTATTCCCACTTTAAGAGTCTGGAGAGAGCGGAACAGGGATGAACGTTCTGAGGAGTATTGAGTCCCTTGGCATTTAGAGATGTTCAGATTAGGGGCATTTTGAAAGGTGTCTAGGAGGAGGAGTCTGGGAGAAAGATATGAGGGGCAGAGAGGCGGAAAGGGAGAGAAAAGAAAAAAAAAAAAGGGAAAGGGGGGGGGGAGAAAGGGAACGAAGTACAGGCCCTGACCAAGCGGAGGAGGAAGAAAGAGAAAGGAGAAGGAGGATGCAAATACTATGAGAGAATGTCAGGGGAGGGGTCTGTGCAGGAGTTCCTTATGACCAGCGAGAAGGAACAGGCACAGAGAGTAAGATCAATAGATCCGAAGTGGGGGCGTGCCGGATGTCAACCACGCTCCCTCAACGGATGGGAAAGGGTGGGGAGGCGGGGCTAAAGATTAGGAATCAACAGGGGGAACTTGTGTGGTAGGCAGAGATAGTGGGGGAACAAAGATATGAGGGGCAGAGAGGCGGAAAGGGAGAGAAAAGAAAAAAAAAAAAGGGAAAGGGGGGGGGGGGGGAGAAAGGGAACGAAGTACAGGCCTTGACCAAGCGGAGGAGGAAGAAAGAGAAAGGAGAAGGAGGAAGCAAATACTATGAGAGAATGTCAGGGGAGGGGTCTGTGCAGGAGTTCCTTATGACCAGCGAGAAGGAACAGGCACAGAGAGTAAGATCAATAGATCCGAAGTGGGGGCGTGCCGGATGTCAACCACGCTCCCTCAACGGATGGGAAAGGGTGGGGAGGCGGGGCTAAAGATTAGGAATCAACAGGGGGAACTTGTGTGGTAGGCAGAGATAGTGGGGGAACAAGTCCCTCCAGTGGTGGTCTGTGAGGAATATATAGTTATGGCCATGAGGGTGAAGAGCTAGAGTGTGGAAAACATGTGGTAGAGTAAAACAGAAAATGTGCAGAACCTAATGGTAGTCACATTATTGACAGTATTACAACAACCTAAGCAGCAAAAATACTGAAAAATCTTATCTATACATCCTGGTATATAAACATGGCTAAAGGTTGTGTATCAATAGTAATTGGGCGACATTAAGGATCGTGGAAACAAGGGCCCTCATTCCGAGTTTTTCGCTCACTAGCTGCTTTTAGCAGCATTGCACACACTAGGCCGCCGCCCTCTGGGAGTGTATCTTAGCTTAGCAGAATAGCGAACGAAAAATTAGTAGAACTGCTACTAAATAATTCCTTGCAGTTTCTGAGTAGCTCCAGACCTACTCCTAGATTGCGATCACCTCGGTCCGTTTAGTTCCTGGTTTGACGTCACAAACACGCCCTGCGTTCGGCCAGCCACTCCCCCGTTTTTCCAGCCACTTTTGCGTTTTTACCAGGCACACCTGCGTTTTTTAGCACACTCCCTGAAAACGGCCAGTTTCCACCCAGAAAGACCCACTTCCTGTCAATCACACTACGATCACTCGAGCGATGAAAAAATGTCGCTCGAGCTTGTGTAAATCTACTAAGTTTTGTGTGAAAGTACTTAGCGCATGCGCATTTCCCACCTAATCGCTCCGTTGCAAAAAACGGCAACGTGCGAAAAACTCGGAATGACCACCAAGGACAGTAAGGTAAACTTAGCCTCGGATATATGAGTAACGAAAATAGTGAAGTGGTATGAGGGAGATAGGAGGCAGATAATTAACAGTAGGTATTCAGTAATAACCAGGATAACAGTCTAAAAACAGAAAAAACAATCAATGCAGTAACTAGAACAACATAACAAGAAAAGTGGTCACAGAACCACAGGTGTAGAAGTGTTCAAGCAGACCGAGAACTAGAGGTAGGCCCAGGCGGGGGGTCGGAGTCCTCTAAGTATGACAGAAAGTCCCCTCCTTCTCTCGGATCCTTGATGACGATTGTTTTGCCGTTGTAGTCGACCAGCAGTTTGAAGTGGAATCCCCAGCGGTAACGGATCCCACGTGTGCGGACCGCGGAGGTTAGGTCCTTAAGTTGTCTCCTTTTAAGGATTGTTGAGGAGGCCAAATCCACATTCCTTTTTTAACGCGCGCTGTCCATTTGTAAAGTATGGGAGGGCGCAAATTTACAGTTTGCAGGGGAGCGCCGAACACCCTAGCACCGGCCCTGTGTGTCCTCTTACAACAATGATACGCGGACTATAGTCTCTGTGTGACTGCGACTGTATTTGCATACAAAATGCTATGCTACAGTGTTTTCATGGAAAACACTAACGTTTCATTTTGGATGCAGATAGAGCCACTATTACACACAGAATATAGGCATGCTGCAATAATCAGCAGAAGCTGCTCGTCCTGTTGCATTTCATTGCATCTAAGACGCATTTTCACAGCAAAGACACCAAAAAGGACGCTAGGCGCTACTGAGTCCCACCACGTCAATGCGCGACTTGAAGGGCTGTTTAGCATGACTGCAGCAAGGATGTAATAAGACACATCTGTAGCTATTCAATTGAATGACAAAACATGAACAAAACTGAAAGATAGTATCAATGGTGTAAGTTCATCCCAGGCGCCCGGAGGCAAGATAAATGTTGCTGCAGTCACTATGACTGCTGTTGGTGCTCAGGAGCCCTTGTTGGTCTGCCAGCAGGACTGAACACAGCCTGCCAGCCTACCACTGTTTGACAGCAGTCTTCTTTTCTCAGCATCTGCTGCTGCTAGTGTGAGCTGTCGCTGATGTTAAGAATTTATATTAGTAATCTTTAGTTAAACACACAAAAAAGGACAACAAAACATTTAAAAATTTGTTATTTACCAAGAGATGATCATTTAATTAAGCAGGACTTTGTTATCATACAGTATGTTCTAATCACAGTGGCGTATCTATAAGGGGTGCAAAGTGTGTAGTGCCCAAACACTGGACACTCTACACCCATATAATTATATATAATTATACTTACCACTCCTCAGACACCATTTTCCCTGAGACCTACACACATTGCCACAGTCTACTGCACCACCGGAGAGAGGGGAGCCCGAATTCATCCTGCACATAAGCCCCCTCCTCTCTTAAACTGCCTCTAGGTAATACAGTGGTATTTAGGCAAAATATAGGTAATAATTTAGTTGAACAATATATATCTAAAATAGAACATCAAAATAATAGCTACAGAATTACAGGTTGTTTGTTCTCTCACTCGCTTATAAACAAGCACTAAAGATAAGTATTTTTTATGTCGCTGGTTAATACAGCAATTTGTGGTAGACTAAAAGCATCCTGTTTAAATAAATACTATCAGGATCCCAAACACAATTCTTCAAAGTAGCTCATGTGAATGATAAATCTGCTTTAGTATTACAGAGAACAATCCATTCATTGGATTGAAGTACAGTAAGTGGTCTTTAATTAGAGTATCTGGTGTCTGTAATGATTTGGAGGACACTATAAAGGTATGGAAAACGACACAGGCAATGAATATAGTTAGGGCCTACAAGTTGCAGGCAGTCCAGTGTTCATAAAGAAATAACATCTAATACAGTAAAAAATGTACTTAGCTAAATATTCTCAGTCGGCAATAAATATATGCTTAGGGTTGAATTCACGCAAGTTTAAATTGCATTTGGTATTTTTTGCATAGACATCACATTTATCATGTATATTGTGCTGAGTGAAAAGAAATATTACAGTTGATAGTTGCAAACAAGAAATTGAGAATTGCAGGAAGCTATGTTAGTATCAACACTTGCAAAATTTCCCAAATATATATTGTTACTGTTACATAGAAATATATCGCAACAAGTATTAAAGCATAGACACACCCATAGTGGAGCTAGACATGCCCTTTGGGTGGATTATGACATCCCTCCTCAACGGTGCAACGCATTTTACTGCAAACTATAATTTTCCTGAAACTAGTTTTCAAAAGTAGGCAAGGATGATGTAAATTGCTACTGTCAGATATCTCAAAAGATTCCGCAAACAACACTTTGCCCTCAGTGGCATGGTCAGATTTCAGGCAACTGCGCCGTCCCACCCTGTCCCCCCGTTTTTGACAAGGAGATCCGTTCTGCAGATGTGCATAATATAATGTTTAAATATTTAAAAAAATACTTTTTCAACTTTATTAAATAAAATACATTTTAAAAACAATGTTGTTAACGCTTTTAAAGGGAAAAATTGTCAGTTAAGTGGTTTTAAATAACACCGATAGACCTGGATTGGTTATAATGAGATTCTTCCCCCAGTATGTGGCCAGCTAAAGTCACCAGTCAGGAACAAGCTTGGTGTACATAGACATCCAACTTTGTATAATCTTCACCTGATATCTGAATGAAACCTCCTATAATTTGGTAAGTCTAGCCAGGGGCTTCTTTAGAGAGGAGGTGGTCTGTGTGCAGTTTCTTTCTGGTCCCCCTCCTCTCTAGCCGGCAGCGCTCTTGACTCTGGGCACTAGGGTCATTAGGGGGCCCTAGCGGCGTTCTAGAGTCTAGTGTGCATTTGCAGGTCTCCAGGAAAATGGCGCGGCAGTCATTTTCCCAGGAATTTTTCTACTGCGCATGAGTGAAACACCGGGAAATTGGGCGCCGTACCATTTTTGCTGCTGCAATGCAGGACCCTGGAGGGTACGTATTAAAAAAAATGGGTGCAGCTTGTGCGGGGAGGGTACCCTTTGAACCCCGGGGGCCCGTTGGCACCACACATACCGTACCCATTATAAATACGCAGTGAGCCCAGCCCTAGCTACATGGAATTATTATTATTATTATTATTATAGTTAGGTAGAATATACCAAGTTGATCTCAGCAGGAATTTTGTAGCAGTTGGGCAAAACCATCTGCACTGCAGGGGAGGCAGATATAACATGTGTAGAGAGTGTTAGATTTGGGTGGGTTATTTTGTTTCTGTGCAGGGTAAATACTGGCTGCTTTATTTTTACACTGCAAATTAGATTGCAGATTGAACACACCCCACCCAAATCTAACTCTCTCTGCACATGTTATATCTGCCTCCCCTGTAGTGCACATGGTTTTGCCCAATAGCTAAAAAAAATCCTGCTGCGATCAACTTGGAATTACCCCCATTATGCGTACCGTACTGTACATTGTTTCGAAATAGTGTTCTTACTCAAATACAATAAAATAATGGGAAACTGTGGAAGAGATATTGTTTGTCTTCTTAATAATAAAAAAACATTAGTCTAGACGCTCTGTTCTTCAGCCACATCTTGAGACAAGTACATTTTATTAAGCAGGATATTACTTAGCTCTCTGAGCTTGGAGGATTTTATTAATATGTGTAGCAACAAAACTATAAGGATAATTAGCAAAATTGGGCACTAAGGTTCTAGATTAGATTTGTGCAATGCACGAGGTCACTTACTTTATATAGGCACCGTCTTTTCTGGTAACAAATTTCACAGCGAATAAAATATATTTTAAGTCATTGCATTTACAAAGTTGTCCATGTACGTAAGACAAGGACGTTATAAAACACTCAATCATACTTTTTTTAAAATTAGTGCTTCTGATAGTCTCCATAATGGGCGCCAATGACGACAGACTACTCTGACATTAATGGATCAGTTGATCATGATTGCAACTATTATTCAAATGTTTCTCTGGAGTATGCAGAAGATGTCTGATTATCTAGATTATTCTACTCAAATCATTATTTTAAAATAATCCAGTTTCTTATTAATTCAGTAACACTTCAATAAGGCATAATATGACTGTGGAAGCTCTAGGGTTTTAGGGCTTATTTATAATAAGCGAGTGCGAGATCCAACAATACAGTACTGTAATTTATAATTCTGTTTTAATAAGTAGAATAGGCAGGTACACTTTAGGTATAGATTGTTAATAAAGGTGAACTTAATATCAGCAAGAATATATTAGTACATACAGTATCAAGTAAAAAAAATTAACTTATTTATGTTGGAAAAGTAATATAATAAAGATTTTTAACCTGTATAAACATAATAAAGAATGAATGGATGGATCGGGTTTGCCATTTCAAATTAATTTATCAAACTTTATTGAACACATACTATATATAGGGACATCACAGAACAATAATATAAACTCAAATAATAAAACAATCATATAAGTAAAGCACCAACAAAATAATAATCATTGTTCTTTCAGTAAAATAAATGAAAACACTTACTAAGACCTTGGAGATTTCTATTAGTCCTATAGATTCAAAACTCTTTTTTTTTTTTAAATGTATTGAAAAGACACAGTGAGTACAGGCAATTATACAAATCAATCATCAGAAAGAATAAAAAAAATGAAATATATGATCTTATTCAGCATCAGTTGCAGTTTTGATAATTTAGCAAAACTGCAACTGCTTGCGATCGCATGCTGGGGGCCGCCCAGCGCAGAGCAAGGCTACCCAGCATGCAAATGTCTGCCAGTGATGTGATCGCAATTGAATTGCGATCGCATGACTGAATTAGGGAAGCCCCTCTGCCTGCAGAGCCTGGCTGCAAAGGCAGGCGCAAGGGCGGACATGTTTTCTGTCGCAGTGGTCGCACTGAAAACAGCCGTAGCCCGTCCTAATTTTCACCTCATCGCCACGTCACCATGCCGCGCACCCTGTGAACACCTCTGCCTAATTAGGCAGAGACATTCACATTAACGGCTCCTGCGTGTGCACACTGTGTACAAAATCATCCGTATGTGATTGCATCGCTGATAGTCAATAATCATCATCAAAATAAAGATTATATTAAAAGTGATCAGGTTTATGGTTAACAGAGGGAAGGAAAGAACTCAAATAAATAAGAGGGGAAAGTTAGAATGAGATAGTAACATAGTATCTAAGGTTGAAAAAAGACAATTGTCCATAGAATTCAACCTATTTGTGGTCTCCTATGCAGGATTATTTGGTCTAAAATTTTGACTGATGTTGATGTCAGCCGTTTTATCCCTCTTTTTATAGTAACTATAGTGCGTGATTATGCACCATAACCCTTGATATCTTGATCCATTAGGAATTTATCTAACCCATTCTTAAAGGTATTGATTGAGTCCGCCATTACAACTCCCTCAGGCAGGGAATTCCAAACACGTATTGTCCTTACTGTGAAAAAGCCTTCACGCTGTATTGTGGGGAATCTCCTCTCCTCTTAACCTAAGTGAGTGTCCACGAGTCCTCTATGTTGATCTAACCAAAAACAGGTCCCGCGCAAGCTCTGTGTATTGTCCCCTTATATATTTGTAGATGTTGATCATGTCCCCTCTTAGTCTCCTCTTTTCCAGTGTAAACATGCCTAGTCTTGCAAGCCTTTCCTCGTATTCCAGCGTCTCCATGCCCTTAATTAGTTTGGTCGCCCGACTATGAACCTTTTCTAGCTCCAGGATATCCTTTTTGTAGTACGGTGCCCAGAATTGTACACAGTATTCAAGGTGTGGCCTTACTAGTGATTTATATAACGGGAGTATAACACTCTCGTCCCTTGCATCAATTCCCGTTTTATGCATGCTAATATCTTATTAGCCTTCTTTTCTGCAATCCTACTTTGGGTACTACTGCTTAGTTTGCTTTCTATGAGAACACCTAAGTCCTTTTCCAGTACAGAATCCCCTAATTTTTTCCGAGCCTTGTGGCACACAACTTAGCACTTCCGTCCAATTTGAAAAAGATCCATTAACCACAATGCGATGCTCCCTGTTATCTAACCAATTTTTGACCCAAGTGCATATTGTGCTCCCTAGCCCTAATTCTTGTAGCTTATAGATAAGTCGCATGTGTGGTACTGTGTCAAACACTTTGGTAAAGTCTAAAAAGATTACATACACCTCCTTACCCTGATCGAGGTTTGACCTTACTGTTTCATAAAAGCCAAGTAAGTTGGTTTGACAGGATCTGTCCTTCACAAATCCATGTTGATTCCTTTTAATGACCTTATTGGCTTCAAGGAACTTCTGAATACTATCCCTTAGAATACCTTCCAATACTTTCCCCACCATTGATGTAAGACTAACTTGTCTATAATTACCCGGTTCAGCTTTACTTCCCTTTTTGAATATAGGCACTACTTCCGCTATACGCCAGTCTTTGGGAACCATACCTGATATAACTGAATTTTAAAGATCAAAAATAGCGGTTTTGCAAGTTCAGAGTGAAGCTCCATTAGAACCCTTGGGTGAATTCCATCAGGACCTGGTGACTTTTTTATCTTTAAATGTTTTAATTGGTCACAGACTACCTCCTCACTTAACTAAGTACCTATCAGTGGGATATTCTCATTATTGAGATTGTGTGTTAGTCCCTGAATTGGGTCCTCTCTTGTAAATACTGTTGGAAAAAAAACTCATTTAGTGTGTCCACTATGTCATTATCATTTTTTATTAAGACTCCAAACTTGTCTTTTAAAGGGCCTATACTCTCTTTCTTTAATCTCTTGCTATTGATGTATTTAAATAATTTTTTGGGATTCACTTTGCTTTCCTTTGCTACTAGTTTTTCAGTTTCTACTTTAGCCGATCTTATCTCTTTTTTGCATATTTTGTTACAGTCCTTATAGTGCTGAAATGACTCCGCATTCCCGTCAGATTTGTATTTTTTAAATGCTCGCCTTTTCTTGCCTGTAAGTTCCTTTATCTGTTTGTTAAGCCACATCTGTTTATGATTTTTATTCCTTTTTTTACTGCTCGTAGGAATAAATTTGAGAGTATTTTTAGCTAGCAGTGATTTTAATGCATCCCATTTTTCCGTAGTATTTTTTTCCTTGAAGCAAACCTTCCCATTCAATATCCCTTAAAGCTTCCCTCATCATTTCAGAGTTGGTTTTGCTAAAGTTTAGAGTCCTAGTTGAGCCAGTATAGGACTGTTTATGTAAACTGATATTGAATGTGACTATATTGTAGTCGCAGTTTCCTATGGGGTCCCCTACTATAATACCTGATACCAATTCCCCATTGTTTGTTAATACCAGGTCTAAGATTGCATTGTACCTGGTAGGTTCCTCAATTAGTTGAACTAAGTAGTTATCATTTAGTGTGTTTAAAAACATATTACCCCTAGCAGTGTCACATGAATCGTTTTTCTAGTTTATCTCTGGATAGTTAAAATCTCCCATCACTACTATGTCACCTACTCTTGCTGCTCTTTCAGTTTGCTTCAGTAACAATTCCTCATCTGATACATTAATACCAGGCGGTCTGTAGCATACACCCAATACTAACTTTTTATTCCTTTTTCCCCCGCATGCAATTTCTACCCATAACGTCTCGACAGTGTCTACAGTCCCCTCCTGCATATCTTCCCGTATATCAGGTTTTAAAAACGGTTTTATGTAAAGACACACCCCTCCACCCCTTTTATTTAGTCTTTCTCTCCTAAACAATGTATAGCCCTCTAGATTGACTCTCCAATCATGAGATTCGTCCCACCAAGTTTCAGTAATGCCTATAATATCATACTGCTTGCTTGCTGCAAGTATTTCTAGTTCGCCCTTTTTACCAGTAAGGCTTCTAGCGTTCACATACATACAACTAGATAAGTATTTCCCCTTGCGTTAGGGACATCATTCCCCTTATGTAGCAACGAAGACCCGTAATTGTTATCGTTATTAGTTAGTGCTTTGGTAAAACTTCTTTTAGTACTCATGTTAATACCCTTACCGTCTGCTCTTACCCTCCCTCCAACTTCTCCCCCATTTTGTTTACTACCACCATCCCCACTATTCTCATTGCACGACCCGTAGTTTCTAGCTAAACCCTCCCCCCAGGCTCCTAGTTTATAAAGATAAATGTTGAACTTAAGTCTTCTCTACATAGTCGTGCTGCAGAGCCACACATTTCTGCTAGTATTTCTTGACCTTCCACAACCCATTATTACAGAAGTCCTGTGACTGCCTGAGAACCACTGTTCCGCTTCCAGAATTACATAAATTGTGTTATCAAATCGCCTACTTCCAAGTGGCTTCTTTATCTCAGGAAGAGAAAGAAGTTGCTGGGTGCAAAATCAGTCAAATAGGGGGGGTTGGGGAAAATTTTATAGCCACATAGCTTCCACAGCGGATGCTTGAGCGGAATGTGCAGGTGTATTGTCGGCTAAGAGACAGATTCCTTTGCTGATCATGCTACTGCATTTTTTTTTTCATGACATCTCACAATTTCTGCATCAGGGTGCAGTAGTAAGCACTGGTGACGGTCTGACCCTTCGGAAGCTAATCGCTTAGGATTACACCAGTCCCAAAAATGGACAGCATGACCTTTCCTACAGATTTGTGCACCTTAGCTTTTTTGGTAGGGGGGGGGGGGAGAGGAGTATTTCCACTCCTTTCTATTTTCTTTGGTCTCTGGATCATACAGGTATACCCTGTATGAGACATGCAAATAAATTCTCTTCATCCTGCTCCAACAGAGTCAACATCTGCTGTGAAAGTTCACATTAAGTTTGCTTGTGAAATGGGGTCAGCAAGTAGGGAACCCATTATATGGACACTTTAGACATGTGCAGTCGCTCATAATCTTGCACACACTTCCATTACTAAGACCAACTTCTTTCATGATCACTTCACTGGTTAGTTGTCTATCTTTGAGGACAGTCGTCTGTCTTTGAGGACACTTTCTTCACCATGTCAAGATCATCCATATCAAGATCATCTGAGCTCATGTGTCCAGTTTGAAAGTTCCTTTTCCACCTCACAACTGTGTCATATGATTGACTTTCATCGCCTTAAATTGCCACCATTTCTATTACCATTTCTATTTGAAGGTACTTGATTTACCCTTCAAATATAAAAAACTTAAGAACACTGCAAGCTTCAATTATGTCCATCATGCAGGTTACGGACATCTACCAGCTCCAGAAACTTAACATGTTGACAATAAATAGCTGTAATTCACAACATCATGCACATAAGGATCAATGATTATGTTAATCAAATTACATTCAGATATCTCAATAATAATAATAATAATAATAATTTTATTTATATAGCGCTCTTTCTCCAATAGGACTCAAGGCGCTTAACAGATACATAGTATAATATAGTACAGAAAATAATGAAGTACATTTTCATAAAATACAGAAGCATGAAGATACTAACAGGGACACTATGGAAATGCTTGAGTAAACAGGAAAGTCTTGAGTCTACTTTTGAAGGATTCTATAGTTAGGGCCTCTCGCACTGTGCGGGGAAGTGAGTTCATTAGAGTCGGAGCCGCATGACTAAAAGCTCGACCCCCAGATGAATTACAATAGATTCTAGGTACTGCTAAAAGTCCTTCATCTACAGATCGCAGTAATCGAGTGGGGCAGTATGGGGTCAGAAGCTGTTTCAGGTACCTTGGGCCCTGGTCATGTAATGCTTTGAAACTCAGTAAGCCAATATTGAAGATGATTCGCCATCTTACAGGCAGCCAGTGAAGGGAGTAGAGGATGGGTGTTATGTGGCTAGAACGGGGCTGGTTGGTTAACAGCCTGGCAGCTGTGTTTTGCACCAGCTGTAAGCGTTGCAATTCTTTTGCTGGGAGACCAAGGTAGAGGGCATTACAGTAGTCTAATCGAGATGATACAAATGCATGTATGACTTTTGGCATATCATCTGAGGGAATTAAGTGCTTGATTCTGGCTATGTTCCTCAGGTGAAAGAATGAGGATTTGATTGTGGCTGATATCTGATGTTTAAGTGTCAAGCCACCACCCAGGACAACGCCAAGATTCCGCACACGATCACTGGTCTATAATTCTGAATCCCCGAGTGTAAGTCCAGTTGGTTGGCTATGCTGCAGTCTTGTCCTTTGATGTTGCGGTCGTATCATAAGGACCTCTGTTTTATCCGGGTTCAGTCGCAGCCAACTGGCGCTCATCCACTCCTGTAGCTCAGCTAGACAGCCATTTAGGGTTGCTATTGGGTTATCAGTGCCCGGAGCAAAGGACAAGTACAGTTGTGTATCATCTGCATAGCAGTGGTAGACCAGGCCATGACGCCTGATTATTTCGCCCAATGGGAGCATGTATACTGCAAAAAGCATGGGGGATAGTATAGAACCTTGTGGGACACCACATGGCAATGGCACTGGTGGTGATGAGTATAATCCAGACGATACTCTCTGTGACCTGCCTGTGAGAAATGATTTGAACCAGCTTAGGACTGTGCCATCCAGACCACAGAAATGTATCAGTCGCTCAATCAGAAGCCCATGGTCCACGGTATCAAATGCTGCCGAGAGATCCAGAAGGATTAATATTGAACAGTCACCATTTAACACACACACCAGGGCTGTTTCAGTGCTATGTCTTCTCCTGAATCCTGATTGAAATGGATCATAAATATCATGGGTTGTCAGGCGGGTTTCCAGTTGATGTGCAACCACTTTCTCAATAACCTTTCCTAGGAAATGAAGGTTTGATACCGGTCTGTAGTTGGTCATGCAGTCGGGATCTAAATTAGGTTTTTTAAGAAGCGGTCTAACAATTGCTTCCTTTAGGGGTCCAGGAAAAATGCCTGTCTGCAAAGAGCATTGAACAATTTTTGCAAAGACAGGACCAATTATATCCATACAACCTATTAGAAGCTTGGTTGAGGCTGGGTCCAGATCACAGGTGGTGGGACGCAAAATCCGAGCAATTTCAGCAGTGTCCTTTAATAACTTCATGGTGATAATTAAACTTTATGATAACCTGTTGTTGATGAGGACATAAAAGAAAAGAGAAAGGGAAAGAAATCCCAGAGGGTGGATACCGAACAAAGGTTGAAGTTTCTCAGCCTACTGTAAATCAAATGGGGAGGAGGCGTTTTTTTGAAGCGCACCAGGGACCTCAAACCTTATCAAAGGATTTAGAAGAGTTATGCATTATACTGGTCATGTATTCCATACGGTGTGTTTACCAAATTCAGGATATTATGGAATTTAATGAAGGAGGAGCTAGCTGCTTCCAATCAGCTGTTATCTGACAGGTGGTAGCAGATGCTATGTGGCGCATTAGTTTATTTAGATATTTAGTGGCTATTGGTAGGCCTAAATGGAGGAGAAAAAACTTGGTCTCACACAGGACCTATCTTTTGAGTAAGTCTTTATAAAGTCAGTGCCCCAATATATATCAAACAAGATGAGTCGCTATTATGAAAATGGGAGTGTCACAAAGTCAAAGGTAGATTTTAACATTTTCCTTGTCATGTTTTTAATATTATTTACATGTTCTACGAAACATATTTTCTAATTTTTAAATGAAATTCAATAATCTCTATTAAATGACATTTAAAAATATTTTTGTGTTTTTCTTAATTTGATATGCATTATCTTATGTACTAGTTAAATATGACAGACACCAGGGCTGGATTATGGGGGGGGGGGGGGGGGGAGGAGTTCTGTAAGTACTGCTACTGGGAGCAGGGGCTCTGTCATGCTGAGGGTGTTGCATTAGCCTTTTAAATATATAGATGCTGTATATCTGTAATGGGCAGGCTATAATGATGTTGCACTATATACAGTGCACCAGTACTGGCATGTGTAAGCTCACCAGTCCCTGCACAGCTCCCGGTCAGTCTGGAGGTAGAGGACACCAGTAGCCACCAGCAGTTGGCTGGAGGGGTATAGCTTGTACAGGGTGTGGGAGGGGAGACCACAGGACCCTGCCCCTCTGCCATTGCACAGTATATATAAAGCAGTTGATTACCTGCCTCCTCCTCCTCACCTGCATCATCTGCAGCCCCGGTGCCGACCCCTCCTTCTCCCAGTCAACACACTGCTCACCTCCCACAGGATCCCACCCCTTCCTGTCAGATTGACTTGCATTCTCCCCCTGCCGGTAAGTGGCCACACGTCCCTTGTGCCTCTGCTGTGAGCGCTTTGTGACGTTTGGTGGTTCCTGCATCCGTTTCCTGGTTACTGCTTTTGCTTGTTGCAGGGTGCCGGGATGGCAAGTAAACTGGGGTTGCAGCATAGTGTATGGAGGAGGGGGTGCAGAGCATGTGGTATATGGCAGGAGCAGTATATGGAGGTGCTCTGTATATACGGGGCACTACATGTTGGGGTATGGGGGTACAGTGTGTATATAGGGTCAGTATATGGTGGGGGGTGTAGTGTACATAGGGTGTGTGTGTCCTTGTCCCAAACAAAGCTCCATCTGGCACCCTATAGTGGCCGGCGGTGGCACCACAGAGGTAAGGAGCAGCATTGGCCTTTTATCATATAGGAATAATTTAACAGTACAGATGTGTCCTCTAACATTTGCTCCATGTGCTACAAATTGCGTTATACATGACGCAAGTGCCATGTAACTCGGTAGCGCCGATTGTTTTTTTGCGTCGTAGATGCAAAGTAATGTAATAGGACGCACAAGCATTTTCTCCTGATTAAAATGATATGCAGCATTCCTATTTTCTGTGTGTGACTGCGACTGTATTTGCATACAAAATGCTCTGCTACAGTGTAAAACACTGTAACGTGGCATTTCGGATGCAGATATAGCCGCAATTACACACAGAATATAGGCATGCTGCATATCATTTTAATCAGCAGAAGCTACTTGTACATCCTATTACAATACTTTGCGTCCAAGACCCATTTTTGTGCAAAAATGGAAAAAAGACACTCTGAGCTGCCGAGTCCTGCCATGGGATGGCGCAACTTCAAGGGCTGTTTGGAGTAACTGCAACAAGGATGCAAGAAGACACATCTGTAAGTGGAAATCTAATGAAAGGATAGAAAATCCAGTTAATTTTGAATATGAAAGATCATTATAAATGATAACTGCCACTCCAAAAACCTACCCCTACCCAGAATCTCTCTCTCCAGCACCCTCTCTCCATATGCAGCAAGTGTGAAACAGTCAGATCAATATTTTTAATTAAATAGCATCAGGTTGTAACATCTCCCTGCATTATCACTTACCCTTTCATTTGGTTCGTGCAGCGGTCTCTAGTGGCTGCCGACGCACATAACAGAGTTGAGGAGCAGCTTAGCCTTTTTTATTTTCTAGGATTACTTTTTTTTTTTTCAGTTTTATTATTATTTCATTAATGATCAGTCTGCATTTCCCATGGTCTAACTGTAATGGTTTTGTTTTTTTGGAGGAAGCCCCTCTAAATTAATGCGTGGCATCAGTAGAGGTTTCCTTCCATACGTCTGCCGAGAGAGGGATCTTTGAAGATTCCTCTCTTGTTCTCCTACTCTGCTGAGAACATGGGCACAGCTGAGCCATTGTCAGTGAGTGATGAGTGAGCTGCACTGAAATCCAGCCAGCAGCTCACCCGTCCCTCACACAACAGATCAGGACACTGTTTTCATTTTTAAAGAGTCAGTTTTTTTCATTTACTACACAGTATGTTGCATGTATAGAGCTATCTATCTATCTATCTATCTATCTATCTATCTATCTATCTATCTATCTATCTATCAAATATAATCTATATCTATCTATATATAGTCCGTCCAGCAATGAGCGGGTGCACTACACACTACTGGGGTTATAGGACTTGCACAGACCAATCACAATTACGAAGGCTGGATGCGGCCTGTAACAGTTGTGCAAACCTGCTTTTTTGCCAGGGCAGACTTTTCTCGCAAGCGTATTTGATACGTGCATGCAATATTTTTAAATAGTGCAATGCAAAATTCTGCAATTACATCTCAAATGTGAGATTTGATAAATAGGGGCCTATAAATCATATGTCTCAAGTAAAATAGCTATTTTGAGGCTTAACATGCCTTATTACTATCCTGAGAAGTGATAATGTTTTCATAATGTTTTAATGCTTTTTATAAATGTAGAAACTCATGCATGTTATAATATATATCTTGATAACGTCTTGTGAAACAGACAGGAACGGCGCACCAGATGGCCGCAGGTGGAAACAGGCAGTGAGATTACTGACAGGTAGACTGCTGTTTTTGTGTGTAGTTTTAAATATATATATATTTATTACCTGGAAAAACTGTCCGTGTATAACGCATCATGAAACCAAATGGAGTGATCAGTGATTAAGACTCTCTACATGACCTTCTGTACAACGCCACAGGAGACGGAAATTATACTGCAGAAACATGTAAATAAAATTCACATGCAATTTGCTGTAAACATTAATTTCCTGCTTATGTTGTATCGAACAATGATGACATGCGCATACCAAGCAGCATTTAATTTATTTCTTCATGTAACAAACGGATGTTTTAGAAAACAATCAAATACACAATAATCACAAAACACAAAAAGTTACTTTAAAAAATGTATCCATTCAATTGTAAGTATAACAGAAGGAGTTATAGGGATAGATTCAATTAGCTGCTGTTAATTATCGCCGGCTAATTGATCTGCTGGGGCTATTCAATTAGAGCTGGCGGCAGCCCACAATCAGTCAGCAGGCTACAATCAACATGGATTTCTCTTCGAGCCTTAGGAGGCTAGAACAGAAATCTGTGTTAAATGCTCTTATCACAGGTAGTGAAGCTCAGTGGCAAATGTAGGATTTTTATGGGGGGATTTCAGTCTGTATATTATACACACACATATTCGTATATTAATTATATATATATATATATATATATACAGTATAAATATAGAAAGACAGCAGTACTCAGAACTGTTTTCAATATTCAAATTGTATTAATTTGTGTTAATGTCAACTTTTCGTGGACAAGCAGCCCTTTGTGGTGCTTGAGCCCTGAAAAGTTGGAATACTTTTGTGATATTTTGTAATGTTTTAATACAATTTGAATAATGAAAAAGTAATCTGCGTGCCGCTGCCTTTCTACATTTGTACTACACCACTTCCAGAGGGCACCGAAGTCTATATTTTTGTTGGTGGGTGGAGTGCCAGACATATTTATATATAAATATGTGAGACACACGGCATTATTACACAAACACAGACACACACATGCTTACAAACACACACACACACACACACACACACACCATACATACACACAGCATTCATTACACATACTGTAGCATACTTACATACACATTACAGATTGCAGCTTATCTTGCAGACCTCCTCCCGTTCTCCCGCTGCGGTGATCCTAGGTGCCGGGCTGCTGGATGGTACAGATCCTCCTCCCGTTCTCCCGCTGCGGTGATCCTAGGTGCCGGGCTGCTGGATGGTACAGATCCTCCTCCCGTTCTTGTTCCCTCTGGGTGCTTTGCTGTGCTGGTTGCGCACTGCCCAGCAAACGGGCAGTTCTGCAGTCAGCGGTTTCTTTCCTAAAGGCCACAGTGCTGACAGCACAACAAGCAGGAAGTGTCCGGCAGCTCTGATCGCGGGGGTGCCTCGGCTGGTGCAGAGACAGCATTGTCGCCGTCTCTGCACCAGCCGCGGCACCCCTGCGATCAGAGCTGCCGGACACTTCCTGCTACTGAAGCTTTTAACCCATGTCTCCTGGAAGTTATCACGGATTCTATGGGTTAATGTGTGTTAGCAGGGAAGTTTATCGCTTGAGGAAATTATTGAATACCCCTTGGTGTTAAAGCCCAAGGCAACCACCCTTTTCTCTATTTGGTAAATTACAGCATCTAATTGAATCCAGCTCTTGGAATCAGGATTTTGACATAGATGAATTGGCCCTTCACCAAAAGTGTACATGGAAATGATTCTTGAGTTGGGAGAAATGCAAAATCAAGTCTGGCCAACCTGTGGCTCTCCAGCTGCTGTTAAACTACAAGTCCCAGCATGCCCTGCAACAGTTATTCTATTAGAGAATGCTAAAACTGTGGCAGGGCATACTGGGATGTGTAGTTTTCAACAGTTTTGTGCCATAGCAAAATAATGCGCAGGTGGGGCAGATTTAAAAAGTGCAGCGGTTCAGACTTGAGAAGGGCGTGTCCAGAATCAATCCTAAATTGCAGTGCAAAAATAAAGCTGTTCAGCATTTGTGGGCTACATTCAAACACATTCATTATTTAACCTGTATGAAAAATAATTATTATATGATTATTATGATTAGCATTGTTGTTATTATTATTATTATTATTATATATTTGCACACCTTGCATTGCAACAGGGTATAGTCCTTTTTTGTTGTTGTTTCACTTTGCTCTGTTTCTAATGCCCCCTACACATTTGCCTTGGTGCCTGACGGCCGATGCGGCCGGCGGATGACCCGGTGGCGGGGGTTTGGGAGGGGGTGACGAGTGGACTGAAGTTTCTTCTCTGCTGGCACAGAAAGATGGCATATGATGGACTTAATGTGTATATTAGACTGTACTTCTGTGAAAATACACTGTTAAGCAAGAACAATTTTATTGTCAGTGGTGGAAGTGTGTGGGTACGGGTGGGTACGGTGTACCCTTAAGAATTTTGCCGTGGGTACGCCGTACCCACACCGACGGGCCGCTGTTCCTCGCCGCTCCATTCCTCCCTCCCTCACCGACGCTCCCCACCGCACTGCCGCTGATGTGAGGGGAGGAGAACGCAGCCTGCGCCTCTACTTCCCCTCAGTCTCCGGTGGGTGCGGGTGTCTTCGTTCAATTCAGCGCCACCCGTGACCCAATCAGAGCTCGCACCGCGAGCTCTGATTGGCTCACGGATCGCCGTTGACTTAAACTGAGACACCCGCAACCGCCGGAGACTGAGGTGAAGGAGAGGCGCAGGCTGCGCTCTCCTCCCCTCACACACACAGGACGGCAGCGGTGAGCAGGGGGGGCATGTCTGGCACTGGGGGGGGGGCATGTATACCTGGCACTGGTAGGACATGTGTACCTGACACTGGGAGCATATCTGGCACTGGGGGGCATGTATACCTGACACTGGGGGATATCTGGCACTGGGGGGACATGTGTACCTGGCACTGGGGGTATATCTGGCACTGGGGGGGCATGTAAACCTGGCACTGGGAGCATATCTGGCACTGGGGGGCATGTATACCTGGCACTGGGGGATATCTGGCACTGGGGGGCATGTATGTAAAACCCCACTGGTACTAGGTATGCAAAATCTGCAGTCACTGTGTATAGTGCATCACACTTACTCTGCCCCGGCTGGTCATGGGTTCAGGCACAGATACCAGAGGGTCCCCTGAATAATCAGATGTTTAATTACAGGTGCATTGTGGGAGTGGACTACAGGTGTCGGTGCAGCACATAAAGAGTTGGGCGCCAGGCCATCTCATAAACAACATAAAGTTTATTTTAACATCAAAGCAGGTATATAGCAGGAATAACTTCTTGATGCATCTCCTCCAGCACAAATCATAACGGTTACATTAGACCACATATCAGGGCACCTCCTCCAGCGCATCACTTAATTGCAGCGGCATGAATATGGCAAACAGCATTACGTACCAGGGCATTCTGTGACCAGTAGTGCTACACATACCAGGTTATCGGCTCTCTCTGTCCTAGCGAGGTCTCTTGTCCACGGGGGGCTTCTAATCATGCCGCGTGGCTTCCGACCACTCCCCAGATACCTCTTCTCATGAGACACACCTGTGGCACATTCTTCTCACTGCATCACCCTCTCACTGGATTCTGAGTACTGCTGCCCTCACACTGCGGTGTCTACTTCTGTCAGGTGCCTTGCTGTGGCTGGCATCTCTCCCCACCTAAACATGTGGGGACCCCTCACTGGGGCTACATCTTTCCAGCTAATCCACCACGCTTCTGCTAGCTAACACACGTGCTTCTGGGCTGCAAAGACCATGCTGCTGCTGCATGGCAGCCTTTTATAACCAGTTATTCCCAGGGAGACATTCTATCTGGGATTTCCCGCCCTGAGCTCATGTGGGATTTCCCGCCCTGAGTTGCAACTTGGCGAGTCCTGCATTTGCTTTTTGCAGACTGATCTATCTTACTGTGAGTTGGGCTGTTAACCCCTTCTGTGCTGCAAGCTGTAGGCTGCTGGCTCAGTTGTATGCAGCTCCAACAACCCTTTTACTTTTATTACAATCATGCTGGCACCAGTAGTGCCACAGTTGATTTGTACTTGGAGTTCCAGGGTATTACATGTATACCTGGCACTGGGTGATATCTGGCACTGGGGGGCATGTATACCTGGCACTGGGGGGGCATGTATACCTGGCACTGGGAGCATATCTGGCACTGGGGGGACATGTGTATCTGGCACTGGGGGCATTTCTGTAACTGGCACTGGGGGCATATCTGGCACTGTGGGGGCAATGTATATCTGACACAGTTGGGCATTTGTGTATCTGGCACTGTGGGGCAATGTGTATCTGACACTGTGAGGCAATGTATATCTGGCACTCGGGGCATTTGTATATCTGGCACTGTGGGGCAATGTGTGTCTGGCACTGTGGGGCAATGTGTATCTGGCACTGTGAGGCAATGTGTATCTGGCACTCTGGGGACATTTGTGTATCTGGCACTCTGGGGGCAATGTGTATCTGGCACTGTGAGGCAATGTGTATCTGGCACTCTGGGGACATTTGTGTATCTGGCACTCTGGGGACATTTGTGTATCTGGCACAGTGAGGCAATGTGTATCTGGCACAGTGAGGCAATGTGTATCTGGCACTGTGGGGCAATGTATATCTGGCACTGTGGGGCAATGTGTATCTGGCACTATTGGGTCATACGTGTATCTGCCCCTCCCCCATATGTGTATCACACCCCCATTTTCATTGTCCACGCCCCATGTGGCATTTGGCCACACCCATTTTTGGCGCGCGCGCGCACACAGTACCCGTAAGACATTTTTTCTACTTGCACCACTGGTTATTGTTGATATGTCCTATTGGTGTAGAACAATAGGCACCAGCAGAAAGTGAAATGGAGTATAGGCCAGACAATTTATCCATAGGCAGGATTGGAGGTTTATTCTGGATTACAGAGGCAACAGTGGTAACACAATGTAATACAATGTAAGTGGTTTTGTCACCAGAGACAGTGGTAGCTGTGATATCTGAGATACTACTTCCCTGGAGGAACATGTACTGCATGTCCTTGCAGTATATCACACAGGGCGCTGGGGTGAGGGGTTTTGCACTGGCAGTAAAGGTTTGCGGTACTCATCTAGGTTAAGGTGGCTGCCTAGCTTCAGTAGCAGGAGATATCGCTGGAGCGCACTCCTCTCTAACAGTTATAAAAGTGATGGCATAAAGTGGGGCTACAGCAGTGTGCTATGCTGGAAAAGGTTACATATAAAGTAGTAGTCACAGGCCAACAGTATCTACTCATATTTTATTAAACCTTATCTAAAGCATACCTCCCAACTGTCCTGATTTTGTCAGGACAGTCCCGTTTTCTGGGACTGTCCCATCTGTGGATCGCAGTGTTCCACGTGGGGAAGGCAGAGCTTAATGACGCAATTCACATCATTAACCCATGTTCATAAACACACGAATTGTGGTATTTTACCCATGGTGGAGGGCATGGCGTAATGACGGGACAACCTGCTTAAATATGAGGCAGCCAGAGAGTCAGTAAGTATGTTGTAGTTTGGCAAAGTGGTACAAGCTGCAGATTGTAAACAAATGACAAGCAGAGATCTGGTATTGCCATCACTATGGCATCACAGGTCAATGCAGTGACCAACCCTTACCCTATATAGGATGTACTGTAGTTATGTGACTGGCGGTCAGGAGACCACCGGTTACAATACCTCCACCTACATCCCGACGCCTGAAATTTGTAACAGTCGGCATGCCAACTACAAGGGACTATTCCCACTCGTGGGTGTCCATGACACCCATAGTGTGGGAATAGAACCTGTGGCGAGCACAGCTCGCCATCGAGCCCGCCCAGGGCTTTGTTGCACTCGCCCCCCTGCCAGCATTCTGCATCCGGAATCCCGGCGTCAAGATGCTGACCGCCGGGATCCCAGCGACCGGTAATGAGTACCCAACCATAGGCGAAACTAGACATTTGGTAATGGGTGGTGCAAATTGGTCCCCCATGCCCATAAAGACCTGCAAAGCTAATCGTGTGCGCGCGCCGAAGGCGGAAAAATGAGCGTGGCCACATACCAGAGTGGGCATGGGCACTGAAAATGGGGCGTGTGAAAATGACATGCCACCTGTTTCTCGTCACACTGGGAACATTCATTTCAATTCCAAATGCACCTTACCTATATGATGGTTGATCGCAATGTGGAACCTCTGACGAAATGTATCCTCTAAGGCAGATGGCGTCTTTAGTCGGTAGTCACTATTCATTTAGGAGATCACGTCGTCCAGAAGATGCCTATTTGTGTAGTAAAATTAACAAGGTCATCATCATACAACAGCGGTTCAACCAGACTCACATCCTGCCCCCTGTGTCTCTCAGTCACACTATCATCTCCCCCTCATGTCGTTTCTCAGCACACCATCACCTACCCCCTGCATAGTCTCTCAGCACACCATCACCTACCCCTGTGTCGTCTCACAGCACACCATCACCCACCCCCTGTGTCGTCTCTCAGCACACCATCACCTACCCCCTGTGTCGTCTCTCAGCACACCATCACCTACCCCCTGTGTCGTCTCTCAGCACACCATCACATACCCCATCTCGTCTCTCAGCACACCATCACCTACCCCCTGCATCGTCTCTCAGCACACCATCCACCAACTCCCTGCACCATCTCTCAGCACACCATAACTTCCGCCTGCATCGTCTCTCAGCACACCATCGCCTACTCCCTGGAAAATCTCTCTGCACACCATCATATTCTATGTATCTCTGTGTCCCCCTCCCCCCCCCCATTAATTCTATCTGTGTGTCTCCCCTTCATTCTGTGTCTCTCAGTGTGACCCTCCTTCACAAGAGCCGGCCATAGGCATAGGCAAACTAGGCAATTGCCTAGGGCATTTGATATGCCTAGTGGCATCAGCAGCTTCTGCTGATTAAAATGATATGCAGCATGCCAATATTCTGTGTGTAGCATTTCATATGCAGATACAGCCACAGTCTCACACAGTATATAGCAGGCATTCCCAACCACGGCCCTCAAGGCACACCAACAGTGCAGGTTTTAGTGATATCCAGGCTGCAGCACAGATGGTTAAATCAAAATAACTGAGCTACTAATTAAGTCACCTGTGCTGCAGCCTGGATATCACTAAAATCTGCACTGTTAGTGTGCCTTGGGGACCGTGGTTGGGAATGCCTGGTATAAAGGCATGCTGCATATCATTTTAATCGGCAGAAGCTGCTTGTGCATCCTAGCCACATATCAATGCAAATAAGATGCATTTTCATAAAAAAAGGTGCCCGACGTTAGCATTGATGCAAGATTTATGAGGATACATCTTTATCCAAGCAGAGGCAGAGGTCACAGTGTTAGTGGCAGTGTGAGTGCTGTGTGCAGGTGGGTTGGTTGTGCAGTAGTGTTCGGAATATGTGTAAGGAGCATTATGTGGGTCATGTAAAAATGCATTAATAATGTGCAACATATGTGTAAGGGACACTATGTGTGTCATTATGTGTATAAGGGCATTAATAATGTGCGGCATATATGTAACAGGGTACTACTGTATGTATGTCATTATGTGTATAGGGGCATTAATAATGTGCAGCAAATGTGTAGGGGGCACTATGTGTGTCATTATGTGTATAAGGGCATTAATAATGTACGGCATATGTGTAAGGTACATTATGTGTAAAAGGGCATTAATAAAGGTTGTAATAATGTGTAAGGCGCATTATGTTTATCAGGACATTAATAATGTGACTCATATGTGTAAGGGGCATTACTGTGTTGAATTATGGGTATAAATGCATTACTAATGTGTGGCATTATGTGTATAAGGTGCTATACTATGTGGCGTTGCATATAGAAAGGGCACTACCGTGTCGTCTAATGTAAATAAAGAGCAATAGAGTGGGGTGTAATGTGAATGAGGAGCAATTCAGTGTGATGTAATGTGAATAAGAGGCTCTACTGTGAGGAGTAACGTTTATAACGTAAAGTGATACCACTATGGGATGTAATATGAATTATGGACACTATCGCATGATCAAATGTGAATAAAGTTGCAGTACTGTGTGGCGTAATTGGAATTGGGGTTACTATTGTGTGGCCATGCCCCTTGCCAGCAAAAACACACCCCTTTTTGGGCTGTGCGCCAAATGTGCAAACTGTTCCTATTTAAAATATAGGGGGTACAAACACCAAAATAAGGACTGCTATGGGTGAGGGGTGATGGTGCTGGGAAAGAGGTTTAAGGTCAGAGGCGGAACCAGCGGTGGCGCTAGGGGGCACCAGCCAAAATCTTGCCTAGGGCATCATATTGGTCAGGGCCGGCTCTGCCCTTCACTATATGTCTCTCGGTGTGTGTGTGTGTGTGTGTGTGTGTGTGTGTGTGTCCCCTTCGTTCTGTCTGTGTCACCCCCTTTCTATGCCTCGCAGTGTCTCTCTCTCCCCCTTCTAAGTCTCTCAGGGTGTCCCCTACTTCTATGTCTCTCAGTTTCTCTCCCCCATCCTTGGCTCTCAGTGTGTCTCCCCCCCCCCCCTTCTATGTCACTCAGTGACACCCTCCATGTCTCTCAATATGTGTCTCTCTCTCTCTCTCTCTCTCCTCTGTCTCTCAGTGCCCCCCCTCCCCTCTTTAATGTCTCTCAGTGTGTGTCTCTCCCCCCCCCCCCCCTTCCTCCCCTTCTAATAATATAACAGCAGGGTCACCTCTCTTCCCCCTGGGAGTTGGAGGCCGGCGGGGTGAGGCGGCTGGCAGCTGAGGAATTGGGACCAGCGGGGTGAGGCAGCTCGGAGCTGAGGAATGGGGGCCGGCGTGGTGAGGCAGCTCGGAGCTGAGGAATGGGGGCCGGCGGGGTGAGGCAGCTCGGAGCTGAGGAATGGGGGCCGGCGGGGTGAGGCAGCTCGGAGCTGAGGAATGGGGGCCGGCGGGGTGAGGCAGTTAGGAGCTGAGGAATGGGGGCCGGCGGGGTGAGGCAGCTCGGAGCTGAGGAATGGGGGCCAGCGGGGTGAGGCAGCTCGGAGCTGAGGAATGGGGGCCAGCGGGGTGAGGCAGCCGGGAGCCGGCTAGAGCTGAGGACCGGGAGCCAGCGTAGGGCAGTAGGCTGATGTAACAGTGAGCGTTACACATCCCTAGCTGGTGGTGAGCGGGAGGACGGCAGCCAATAGCACTGGAGGGTTGATGAGGACTGGCGGAGGCGGAGATCCGGCAGGTGGGCTTTGACAGTTGTGAGTGTGTGGCACGTTGCGCACATTCAATAGCATAGGGAGGGGGTGGAGCTGGGGAGCAGCAGCGCAGCTATAGTCCTCATGGTCAGTAAATGCATTCCTAACCGGGTGGACACTAATTAAACTAATGAATCATGGATTCAGGGTAATGGGTGGTTCGGTGCACACCCGGACCACCCCCTAGATTCGCCTATGTACCCAAACCCCCTACACCATAGGTTTCAAACTCTCTCCTCAGGACCCCTTAACCGTGCATGTTTCCAGGTCTCCTCACACAACCGCAAATTAAATGATTAGCTCAACCTGTGGATCTTTTAAAATGTGAGTAATTAATAAACTTTTGCACCTGCTGGGTGACCTGAAAAGCGTGAACTGTATGGGGTCCCGAGGGCAGAGTTTGGGAAACACTGCACTATACCAAATAGTAAAAACATTTACCACAATCAGTTCAGCTGTGGAAGTCTCTCTTTGTCATGTACAGCACTTCTGCTCCTCTACTGTCTGCAGTCTCTCCTAGCGGTTTAGGTACATGCCATAGGAGACGCATGTAGCCACGCACTAGCCAGTCAGCAGCTGATTGCAGCATCTGGGCTGGATCTGACAGTTGTAAGGAGGAGGGGTCATCACAGAGGAGGCATCTTTTTGTTACAGCGCACAGCCCCATGGTGGCTCCCAATCGGCCATACCCACTGCCCAACTAGCAAATCTCTGTACCAAGGGTGCATTTTTTCAACAAAAATTATTATTAGGCCCCAAGGAGAGAGATAAGGTGAAGAGAGGTAAAGTACTAACAAATCAGCTTCTGTCGTTTTTCTATAACAGCCTATAACATGGCAGTTAGAAGGTTGGTTGGTTCTTTATCTCTCTCCACATTACCTCTCTAGGATGCTTGATACATATCCCCCATGGGACCAGTTGAACACATTGAATGCTACTGCTATGTGCTAACACTCATAGAGCTCATCCTTTCCTTTGTTCAAAGTGCGCAAATGATACTTATAGACAACTGCATTTTAGGGTATTGGCTCAAACCGAGTTGCGGCTCCGCACCAAAATCAGATCTCAAATCTAGGCAAAAACTGAATTATCTGTGAAATTTCAGATCTGCATATTCAGTTTCGGCATATAAAACATTCCTCCTTGCTCCCAGCTGCCATTTTACACCAGCAGTTACGGGGAGAGGGTGTCTTCTGGGTAGGTGCAGTCCAGGAAAAGCGACCGACAAGGTGGCGTAAGACATAGGGGTTTATGTATGCCAATTTGCATTTTTAATGAGGATGTGATTCAAAATTTCCCCCCACCCCCACCCAAATTCAGTGGCGGAACTAGCAAGTGATTAGCCAAGATCCAAAAATATGATTTGGGACCACCTCAGCCTCCACCCCGTAGCCCGAAAATCCACCTTGCAAACAAACAAAACGCTGGTAGTACATTGTGGGCAATCAACAGAATTATAGGGCCTAATTCAGACTTCATTGCTAGGGTGCGTTTATTGCATCCCTGCGGTCAGGTAGTCGCCGCCTACAGGGGGTAGTCGCTGTGCAGGTGTGCGATCTCATGTGCAGAGCTGCACAAACAAAAGTTTGTGCAGTCTCTGCACACTCTTTCAGTGCGATGATCCGGCCAGGAGCTGACATCAGGAATCCTCCCTCAAAACGCTTGGACATGCCTGCGTTTTTCCGGACACTCCCTGGAAATGGTCAGGTGACACCCACAAACGGCCTCTTCCTGTCAATCTTCTTGCGATCGCCGGTGCGGAGCGCAGCGAGCCATGCGAGGGGACACTGTACACTTATATGGTCTCCATGTCGACCTATGTCGACATACACACAAAAAACCTGAAACTCATGTCGGCATTTTGACCTGTCGACATTTTACATGTCGGTATTTTTACCTTGTCTGTGTTTTAAATGTATGTATTTTGTCCATGTTGGGATTTTGACCTTGTCGGGATTTTGACCGTCGGTCAATTGCTGTCAGGATTTCGACCGTCGGGATTTTGATTTTAGGTATTTCATACCGATCCCATCTATTCATGGGAGACAGAGGGACTGGGGGCATGCCAGCAGCTCAGAGCGCTGGGCATGCCCCCACAGTGACGGAAAATAGGGCTGTGGCTCGCGATCGTGGCACTCCTGCGATGCCATGCCCTCTTTGTCATAGGCCACTCCCCCACTTTAGCTGTGCACGGCGCAGCAACGCGAGAAAGTCCCCCCTTGAACACTACAGATGTTGGGAAGTATGCACAGATGCTCTTGGACTGGTGCTCTAGTGCGGATAACTGCCACATCCCCTTATAAAAATCAGTTCAGGGATACAGGGTTTTGTATGTCCTGCAAACAATAAAAACTAGTAACACACCTTCTATAATATTTTTAATGACTTGGTGCCACCCTGCCCACTTATTGCAGATAGATAACACCATACACTCCAACATGTCCCCTTCCATCAGGTACAAAATGCTCTGCTTAGGGACTTCCCTCTTACTTTACGATTGCTGTCTACTGTGTTGAACTAGTTAATTGATAAGAATAGTGTTTCAACACAGATGACAGCAATCATAAATTAAGAGGGAAGTTGTACAGAAGGTTCTGTAACACAGCAAAGCGATTTGCAGCACAGGACCTGTTCAAACATACCCGCTGATCGGAAGCACCAAAGGATAAATAACAAAAATGAAAAAAGTAAAGTATCGCTAAGCATGGTAAAGCATAGCAAACATGGTGGGGATGGTCATAAAAAAACAAGCACTAAAATAGTACAGCATGCCATAGTATTAAACTTTGGAGTAGATCATACAGGGATGATCCTTTCCTATTTGATTAACTTCCAATGTTTTTATAGCATACACAGCTGTGAGCACTTGGAAAATTGAGGGTGATTAGTGAAATGGTTTTACAGTAGATACACGCCAGCGTTTGGATCTCCACGACCCAAAAATGGTCAGTTGACGCCCAGATCCGCCTTCCTCCATTCAATCTTCTTGCGGTCGCCGCTGCAACCACTTTCTTCGTTGGAAGCATCGCTGCGGGCAACGACGCACCTGCGCAATGCGGCCGCAGCGTATGCGCAGTTCCGACCCGATCACACGGCTGCGAAGAAGCGCAGCGTGCTATCGGGTCGGAATGACCCACTCTCTCCCTAGGTCTTCCAGTCAGGGGCAAATGCAAGATTTCTAGAGGGGGGTTTCCAATTGTAAATGACAATCTTCTGCTCTGCAGAACGCTTGACCAAGCTCAGGAGTCAGGGGGAGCTGTAGAAGTACCTACTTTGTGGAATACAGTATTAATAATTAACACATGATGTAGATGGTATAGGCCAGTATTTCCCAACCTCAGTCCTCAAGGCACACTAAATGGCCCTACACACTTGTCGATGTAACTGAAAGATATGAACGATCTCATTCATTAATGAACGAGATACCGTTCATATATTTCAGTGTGGAGGCACCAGCGATGAACGATGCGCGGCCCCGCGCTAGTTCATCGCCAGTGCCCCGTCGGCTGTGCATGCAGGTCAATATGGCCGATCTCGTCCATATTTGCCTGCACTTGTATGGAGCTGGGTGACGGGGTAAGTGAAGTAACTTCACGCCCCCCGTCACTGCCCCCCCCGCCGCCGGGATGCCCATCTGCCGTATCGACGGTCGGCGTATCGCCATGTATGTAGGGCCCATAACAGTCCTGCATATTTAACGAAAGAAAGAAACATAATAGAACCAGTAAGAGACAGAACTGCACTCTGTTAGCACACATTCTCACACCTCATGGTAAGGCATCTGTCTCTTCCTCTTGGCAGCTATTCTCTGGTCCAGTGCAATGATTGAGCACTCAGATCTCCACACATAGCAAACTTAGTAGAAGAAGCTGCAATATTGCGTGTCATACTTAAAGCCACTGGCTAAGATGAGGGGGGTTTCTGGGGGTAACCAGAAACCAGTTCCACCCTAGCCTATGCCAGTGGTGGATTTTACAAAGGAGCTGCAGCCCCCCTACCCCCTCAGTAAAATCCACTACATCCCCTAGTCTCCTAGTCCATGCACTGGCAGCTAGCAGGTTGGTCATTGGAAGTGCTCTCTGCTAGTTACACACCACATTTTCTCTTACGTCCTAGGGTATACTGGGGTCCATTTAGTACCATGGGGTATAGATGGGTCCACTAGGAGCCATGGGCACTTTAAGAATTTGATCGTGTGGACTGGCTCCTCCCTCTATGCCCCTCCCACCAGAGTCAGTTTAGAAAATATGCCCGGAGGAGCCGGTCACGCTAAAGGAAGCTCGTGAAGAGTTTTCTGCATTTATTTTCTCTGTTTGTTATTTTCAGGCAGGACTGGATGGCACCAGCCTGCCTTCTTCGTGGGACATGGGGGGGGGGGGGACTTCCAACCTCTTGAAGGGTTAATGGTCCCGTTCCCCGCTGACAGGAGACTGAGCTCCTGAGGGAACTATTCGCAAGCCTGACCATGGCGAGCTTACATTCCCGCAGCACGACACCACCCCTAACAGAGCCAAAAGAATGAAGAGGGGTGAGTACTGAGCCGGCGTCCCGGTTAGTGGGGCGCCGGCCATTATGGCGGCATGAGGGTACAGAGAGACACAGCTTCTAAACGGGACGGAATGCGTCTCCAGACACAGTACACAACTGCGTCTCAGTACACAGTACCCAAACTGGCAAACACAGCCTTAAAATGGTTCTGCTCCATTTTAAGCACAAAAATTACCTCAGCCAGTATAAAAAAAACGTGAAGACTGCGTGCCATTGAAGGGGCGGGGCTTCATTATGAGGATCCAGCAGCTCACCAGCACCGTTTTCCCTCTGCAGTGGTCACAGACGCTGACTGACAGGGACGCACAGCTCCTCTGGTGTGACTTCAAATTACCTCAGCGGTACCAGGGGGTCATAGCAGGGGGTGATCCCACTATTTCTACAAAATTGTCCCGCAACGAGAAAGAGATGCAATACTTAAAACAGACTGTAGATGAGTATATGAACAGAGACTCAGTCCCCAAAATGGCTTCTCAATCCCCTCCCATTTGTCTGCAAAAGCGACCTCTTGCCCACATCCTGCAGTCTGACTCTGACGCTGACAGGTCAGACATGGAGGAGGGGGAGGTGGACTCAGAGGCATGAGGGAGGGGCAGCTCTGTCATAGGGAATAGAGACTGTCAGAGATGTTCTGCATATTCCTGATAAGGTGTCAGAGGAGTGTGAGGAATCTTAATTTGATGTTAAAAAGAAGTCCTCAGTTACTTTTCCTGTGTCAAAAGAATCGACATGTTTTGAACAACCATGGGTTAATCCTGATAAGAAGTTTCAGATCCCTAAAAGGTTGCTCGCATCTTTTCCTTTTCCTCTGGAGGATAGGAAAAAATGGGAAAATCCACCGATAGTGGACGCATCAGTCTCTAGGCTGTTACGTAAAATTGTATTGCCTGTTACTTGTGCAGCCTCCCTAAAAGACACGGCTGATCGTAAAATTGAGACTACACTCAAATCATTGTACACAGCTGCTATGGTGGCCCAAAGACCCACTATTGCATGTGTGTGGATCACTAAAGCCATTGGTAAATGGTCAGGTAACCTAATTGAGGGCTTAGATTCCTTATCTAGGGGGGATGTTGTCTTACTCCTGCAGCATATACAGGACTCTGCAAACTTTATGGTGGAAGCCATAAAGGAAATAGGCGTGCTTAATGCACGCACCACCACCACTATGGCAATGTCGGCACGCAGGGGCTTGTGGCTATGCCAGTGGACTGCCGACGCAGACTCCAGGGAAAGCGTGTAAGGCCTACCATTTACAGGATAGGCCTTGTTTGGAGATGAATTAGACCAATGGATCTCCACAGCTACTGCAGGTAAGTTTACGTATCTTCCTCCCACAGCCCCACCAACCAAGAAGACTTATTCAGCTTCTAAGTTACAGTCCTTTTGGGTGGCCAAGTTCAAGGGCAAATCCAGAGATGCTTCTACGTCCTCCAGTGGCACAAGAGGTAAACCACGCAAACCAGCAACAACAGGTGCTCAGGAACAGAGCTCAGGCTCTGCTTCCTCAAAGACTTCAGCATGATGGTGGAGCGCAATGCCTGGAAAGTTGGAGCCCGACTACAATTCTTCACTCAGATCTGGTCAAATTTATGCCAGGATCCCTGGGTCATAGATCTTATTTCCCAGGGCTACAGACTGGAGTTCCAAACGCTCCCACCTCACTGATTCTTCAAATCAGACTTGCCAGTTTCACAAGAGGCAAGTATAACTTTACAGCATGCCATCCAAAAACTGATACAGACTCAGGTCATTGTTCCAGTTCCACCTTATCTACTAAATAAGGGGTTCTATTCCAACTTGTTCGTAGTACCGAGGCCGGACGCTTCGGTAAGACCAATTCTGAACCTCAAGTCTTTCAACCCATACTTACAAGTGTTCAAATTCAAGATGGAGTCTCTGAGAGCGGTGATCTCAGGTCTGGAGGAGGGGGGATTCCTAGTGTCTCTGGATATTAAGGATGCGTACCTTCATATTCCGATTTGGCAGCCTCATCAGGCTTATCTCAGGTTTGCACTGCAGGACTGTCACTACCAGTTCCAGGCCCTGCCATTTGGTCTCTCCATGGCACCGAGGGTGTTCACCAAGGTGATGGTAGAGATGATGTTTCTACTCAGCAAACAAGGAGTGAACATAATTCCATACCTGGACGACCTCCTGATAAAAGCGCCGTCAAGGGAAAGGTTGCTGGACAGCATTGCTCTCTCAACCAAACTCCTCCAGGATCACCGGTGGATTCTGAACCTTACGAAATCTCACCTAGAGCAAACACGGAGGCTCCCATTCCTGGGAATGATACTGGACACGGAGACACAAAAGGTGTTCCTTCTATTGGAAAAGGCATTGCTAATCCAGTCGATGGTTCGGGATGTCCTGAAGCCAACCTGGGTGTCGGTGCATCTGTGCATTCGCCTTCTGGGGAAAATGGTGGCCTCTTACGAGACACTTCAATATGGAAGATTTCACGCAAGACCCTTCCAGCTTGATTTGTTGGACAAATGGTCAGGATCGCATCTTCACATGCTCCAGAGGATCATCTGTCGCCAAAGGCCAGGATCTCCCTTCTGTGGTGGCTACAGTCTTCTCACCTTGTCGCAGGACGGAGGTTTGGAATTCATAACTTGATTCTGTTAACCACAGACGCAAGCCTCAGAGGTTGGGGAGCAGTCACTCAGGGGGTGCAGTTTCAGGGAAAATGGTCAATTCAGGAAGTCATCCTTCCAATCAACATTCTGTAACTCCGTGCCATATACAACGCCCTTCTGCAGGCCTCACATCTTCTTCAAGATCGGGTAATTTAGGTCCAGTCAGACAATGTGACAGCAGTAATATACATAAACCGACAGGGCGGAACGAAAAGCAGGGCAACAATGTCAGACACGACCTGCACCCGGGGAAGTGGGGCCTTCACCCGGAAGTGTTCAGGTGCTTGACAAGTCGATGGGGATATCCACAGATCAACATGATAGCCTCTCGTCTCAACAAGAAGCTCAGGCGGTATTTTCCAGATCGAGAGACCCACAGGCAGAGGCGACAGACGCCCTGACAACTCCATTGGTCTATCAGATGGTGTACATGTTTCCTCCACTTCCTCTGATCCCGAGAATTCTAAAACGAATAAAAAGGGAAAAGTTTCAAGCAATACTCATTGCTCCGGACTGGCCAAGAAGGACCTGGTACGCGGACCTTCTGGAGATGATCTTCGAAGATCCGTGGCCTCTACCTATTCGTGAGGGCCCGTTCGTCTATCAGGACTTACCGCGGCTACGTTTGACGGCATGGAAGTTGAATGGCTGATTCTAGCCAGGAGAGGGATTTCCAACAAGGTTATCCCGACTATGATCCAAGCCAGGAAGGGGGTAACATCTAAGCATTACCATCGTATTTGGAAGAAATATGTCTCTTGGTGTGAAAGCAGAAATTATTCTGCGGTGGAATTTCACCTGGGACGTTTCCTGCTTTTTCTGCAGGCAGGCGTGGATGTGGGCATGCGTCTGGGCTCCACAAATGTCCAGATTTCGGCCTTGTACATTGTCTTTCAGAAATAATTTGCTTCTCTCCCTGAGGTCCAGACGTTCTTGAAAGGTGTTCTGCACCTTGGAATCTCAATGTGGTGCTGCAGTTTTTCCAATCGGACTGGTTTGAACAGGTTGTTACAGGAGGTGGACGTATAATATATGTGGAAAACCGTCACACTGTTGGCCTTGACTTTAGCAAGACGTGTGTCGGAGCTGGGAGCTTTGTCTCACAAAAGTAGCTATATAAGTTTCCATGAGGACAGAGCTGAACTCAGAACTCGTCAGCAATTTCTTCCTAAAGTGGTGTCCGCATTTCACATCAACCAACCTATTGTGGTTCCGATTGTCACCGATACCTCTGCTACTTCAAAGTTTTTGGATGTTGTGAGGGCTTTGAAGGTGTATGTGAAAAGAACAGCTCATCACAGAAAGACGGACTCGCTGTTTGTTCTTTATGATCCCAATAAGATTGGGTGTCCTGCTTCAAAGCAGACAATTGCACGTTGGATCAGACTTACTATCCAGCATGCTTATTCCACATCAAGTTTGCGGTGTCCAAAATCTGTACGGGCCCACTCTACTAGGTCGGTGGGTTCTTCATGGGCGGCTACCCGGGGTGTCTCGGCTTTACAGCTGCGCCGAGCAGCTACTTGGTCAGGTTTGAACACGTTTGCTACGTTCTACAAGTTCGATACTTTGGCCTCGGAGGACCTTCAGTTTGGTCAATCTGTTCTGCAGGAACCTCAGCACTCTCCCACCTGGTTTGGCAGCTTTGGTACATCCCTATGGTACTAAATGGACCCCAGTATCCTCTAGGACGTAAGAGAAGATAGGATTTGAATTACCTACCGGTAAATCCTTTTCTCGTAGTCCGTAGAGGATACTGGATGTTCGCCCAGTGCTTCGTTCTTCCTGCACTGTTACTTGGTTCAGCCGTTGCTGTTCCTGTTTCAAGTTTGGTTAGCTTGGCTTTCCTCTTGTTGTGTGTGCTGGTTCGGAATCTCACCACTGTCTTTATCTGTCCTTCTCTCAAAGTTTGTCTGTCTCCTCGGGCACAGTTTCCTAGACTGAGTCTGGTAGGAGGTGCATAGAGGGAGGAGCCAGCCCACACTATCAAATTCTTAAAGTGCCCATGGCTCCTACTGGACCCGTCTATGGGGGTCATTCCGAGTTGTTCGCTCGGTAAATTTCTTCGCATCGCAGCGATTTTCCGCTTAGTGCGCATGCGCAATGTCCGCACTGCGACTGCGCCAAGTAAATTTGCTATGCAGTTAGGAATTTTACTCACGGTTTTTTCTTCGTTCTGGTGATCGTAATGTGATTGACAGGAAGTGGGTGTTTCTGGGCGGAAACTGCCCGTTTTATGGGAGTGTGTGAAAAAACGCTACCGTTTCTGGGAAAAACGCGGGAGTGGCTGGAGAAACGGAGGAGTGTCTGGGCGAACGCTGGGTGTGTTTGTGACGTCAAACCAGGAACGACAAGCACTGAACTGATCGCAGATGCCGAGTAAGTCTCGAGTTACTCAGAAACTGCACAGAGATGTCTTATCGCAATATTGCGAATCTTTCGTTCGCAATTTTAAGAAGCTAAGATTCACTCCCAGTAGGCGGCGGCTTAGCGTGTGCAAAGCTGCTAAAAGCAGCTTGCGAACGAACAACTCGGAATGACCACCTATATCCCATGGTACTAAATGGACCCCAGTATCCTCTACGGACTACGAGAAAAGGATTTACCGGTAGGTAATTAAAATCCTATTTTTCTCCCCCATGGACTGTCTGTCTGGACTGCCGTTAGCAGAAAGGGCTTCCAATAGGAGCTACTTCTGTATTGAGTATGCCATCTATACCTGGCTTCTAGGGGCTGCAGACAGTACAGTCCCTATAAGCCAGTTTTTATGCGTATGTGCATTTTTCCCTACCTTCCCATTCCCTTAGATTGGTCGTGTATGCACGATGGGGTGTTGTATGTGATGCCAGCGGTCGGGCTCCCGGCGGCCAGCATACCGACACTGGAATCTCGACCACCTTCATACTGACAGATGACCGGCAACCTGAAGACCACCTGCACAATGTACGCACCCAACTGCTGCCTGATGATTGGCAGCAGGCAGCTCTTTTCTCTCCAAAAGTAGAAGCCACCACTGATTTGCTGCATTTGGGAATTTAGAAAGAAGGAAACTGCATGAGCAAGCACCCTGGAAGAAGTGTTTAAGTCCTCATCACAGTTACAGATGACATTTGAAATGTAGACTCCTTGATGGTGATCAGTTGTTATAGGTTACTGAACATTTGTACTTTATTAGTAAATATCTCTGAGATTATACATGATGTACATGGCTTGAGTGATGTGCATCTAAAGAAAATCAACACATTAACCTGCCTTTAGGACAGCAATAGATATATTATTCCCTATCTCCAGAAGAAAAAAACCCTTGCAATTTCTCACAAAAGGACCTGTCTCATGTGAGTGATGAGAGATGTAGGTAGCTAATACCAGTATGCTTGGCAGAATTGAGGCAGACTGAACTGCTGTGTGCAGCTCTTGATAAGATGAAGAAGGGTCGGCATAGAGATAGCGGTTAGCTAATAGAGCATTCAGCTTGCATTTGGAATGATAATTCCCATGTGTTAGTACAACACGGCAGACTGCAAGAGAAAGCTTCTCTTTTGACAAATTTTCATTTTAATTGGGTAGTATTAAAATGGTAAAAAGGGAAGAATATAATTTATCTTCAAGCAGGCAGACACCCAAAGAATAGTAAATCTGACAGTTTTGCATCAATGGGGTATATTCAATAAGAGTCGGGTCCATGCCGACATGCAGTTGTCGGAATGGACCCGACAACCCCTATTTAAAAGAGCGGCCAAATCCGACTGTCAGATTTGGCCACTCCCGTTGTCATGGCCTGCTGCTGCTGCTGTCGGCGGTGCCTGGGGGAGGGAGCTGTCTGCGGCGCTGGGAGGGTGTTATCGGCTCGCCGGGAGGAGATGTTTACAGCGCGCCAGGAGGAGGTGGGGGCGGCCAGCCGGGAGGAGGTAAAGGGCGGGCAGCCGGGGGAGACGGAGCGGACGGCGGAGGAGACGGGGGAGCAGCGGCTGCAGCAGCGGACGCTCACGGCTGCGTCCACCCGGCTCCATCAAGCGGGACGTTGCTTGCTGGAGCCGGCTGGACCCTGCTGCTGGGTCCCTGCTCTCCCCCCTGCTCCTCCGTCTCCTGCTCTCTGCTCACTTATCTCAATCCAACTTTTTTTAAAGTCGGATTGAGATTGTCGGAAACGGGGCTAAAACCTGTCGGGTTTGGCCCCACTTCAGACAATGCACGCTGATCGGTGGCTGAAGCCGCCGATCAGCATGCATTCCGACAGCTTTCCGACAAGTCAGGTTTCCCGACTTGTCGGAATAAATGGGGCTGTAATGAATAGGTCGGACCCCTTCCGACCTAAAACTGTCGGAAGCTGCCGTCTTTCCGACAAGACGGCAGCTTCCGACAGTTATTGAATATACCCCAATGTGTACAAAAAAATCATCAGTGTCTGTTAATAGTGGGATCCAGCCCTGTTTGTCTGGTATATGGTCATTAGGTCGACCACACTTAGGTCGACCACTATTGGTCGATACGGTCGCTATGTCGACATGTACTAGGTCGACATGGAAAATGTTTTTAATTTTTTTTACTTTTTCATACTTTACGATCCACATGAACTACAATTGGGAATAGTAACCTGTGCTGAGCGCAGCGAGGCACCTTGCCCGAAGCATGGCGAGCTAATACGGTGCACTAATTGGGGTTCCCCGTCACTTTACAATGAAAACGACACCAAAAAAAAGTTTAAAAAACTCATGTCGACCTTTTTCAGGTGTCGACGTAGTCACTGTCGACCAATAGTGGTCGAGCTAATGACTGTCGACCAAATGCACGTCGACCCTATGACCCATACCCGTCTAACTTTGGGAACTAGCTCCTAATCTAGGGAATCGGCCTCGGCTGTCAAACCTTGGGGATTAGTCTGGACTCTCTAGTCTTTTTGAACTACTGTAGCCTAGATATGGCTGTGCTGCTTTGTGGCATCATATTATTTATAACACTTTATTTAGCATTTTTAGCCCTTTTTTCCCCCCAAACACCCCAATCACCCTACCCTAACCCTAATCATCCCTTTTAGGTACCTAACCCTCCCTCCCTGCACCCTAAATGTTCTTCTTCAATAAGGACATTGGGAAATATAGTTTTACTGCATTCTTAAACTGCACATTTCTCATTAAACAATTGTTTAATTATGTAGTTATGTTTACTGTGCCATTTGATACCTTAATTCTGTACTCAACAAGAATAAAGTACTTGTACTCATTAAAACAAATATTTTGGTGTGACGGACATTGTGAAGAGAGACCATGCAAAGAAAATCCTATGCTCACAGCTGCCCATACAAAGGGACGAGAAGGAGGGGGGGTATTTCATGTCTGGGGCTCTTCTGGTCTGGACAACTGTGCCAGCTCCCTAAATGCCATCTACTGTATATAAAGTGCAGCCCTTGCGACTCATGTTGCACCAACTACATTGGTATTAGAGAGTGCGATGTGAGGGCCCTCTGCCTCACTACGGTGCAATACTCTGGAGTGTGGGTATAGGATTATCACTACTGAGTGTATTTATATCTGCTAAAGTGGTGGGACTCAGTGGACAGTGTTTAGATGTCATTTCATTAATTACATTAACATAAATTCAATTTTTCCAACTTTCCTCCAAGGAAGAGGTGGACATGTGATAATAAAATTGCCATGTCTGGCCCATCTGTAACATTTGTTTCTTGTGGTGCTGAAATAAAAATGTACATATATTCTTTTATGTAATGGAATTAAGTTTAGGAACCTATAATTCTTCCAGAGTGTTATGATGAAATTTCCGAGTGAAGTGGACAGTCCGGATGGCTTCATGCCGCGATTCCCAAACAAGGGACCTGTGGAAGACCTGCCTGTTCCAACCATGAGAGCCATCTGGCATTTGGGTGTCTCCCAGACGCTCTTGGGGAGTACAGATGTGTCCACTTACATCTAGCCTCCCTGCACGTTAAACATCCCTTCTAGTTACGCCATGTTGTGTTGTGGCTCGGTAATGCAGAGCGTCTTTATGTGTGAATTTTTCCATTACAATGCGTCTTATTCACAATAGGATGTGAATAGGATGCACACAAAGCTTATGCTGATTAAAATGATATGCGCCATGCCTCTATTCTGTGCGTGACTACAGCTGTATCTGCATATGAAATAGTACTTTACAGTGTTTTCCTAGAATACACTGTAACATAGTCTTTCGTATGCAGATACAGCCACAGATGCTATTATCTATCTATCTATCGATCTATCTATCTATCTATCTATCTATCTATCTATCTATCTATCTAGGCATTCTGCACATCATTTTAATCAGCAGAATCTGCTTGTGCAAGCTATTTGCATAGCGATGCGAATAAGCCACATTTTTGTGCACGGTACCTGTCGGCTTACTCACGCTAGGCATCTCCCCCTACTGTACGTGGCGTATTGAGGCAAGATGTATGAGGATACATCTGTAGATATGTATGACAGTGTTACTGGTCTGATTTTCTGTTCACTTTTTGTTTCCTGCACTTTCTCTTTAATTCTAAAGCGTGGCTCTGCCTGTGATGTATTATACTAGCAAGTTTTAGAGCCGTCCTACGCCCCTCCAGTACTACCCATTCCCCTGGACTGCTGTTATTAACTTTGTATAATACGCTATGGTCTTTCCTACCCATCTGCCGCGGCAGTGGGAGCCACTCTAATTCTCAGGACAGCTCACAGTGCATTATTACTCTGTAACATGGGGTTCCCTGAAGAGAGTCCATGCCGCAATGCAAATAGAGAAATGCATCTTATATTTTACGTACCTCCCAACATTTATGTTCACAGATGCGGGCCTTCTACTCGCGGCAAAGCTACGTGTGCGCCTCTGAAAGGGGGCATGGCCTTGGTAAAAGGGGGCATGATATCACGAGAATGCCGCAATTGTAAGCAACAACTCCAGTTTTTGGCACTAAGGGGGCATGCCCAGTGCTCTGTGAGCTGCTGGCATTCCCCTAGCCCCTCTGTCTCCTGTGAATAGATGCTGTGTGCCCAGAATCTGTTCATCACCGTGTGAGTGACAGGAGCCTCCCAACTGCCCCTGCACCACTGTGACCCGTGTGTGGGACAGCGGTACAATGCCCAAAAAGCGTGACTGTCCCGTAAAAGTCAGGAAGGTTTGGAAGTATGGTTTTAGTATTTTGTGTTTTCAATTACATATTTTCAATTAGGGATGTGCACTTGAAATTTTTCGGGTTTTGTGTTTTGGTTTTGGGTTCGGTTCCGCGGCCGTGTTTTGGGTTCGACCGCGTTTTGGCAAAACCTCACCGAATTTTTTTTGTCGGATTCGGGTGTGTTTTGGATTCGGGTGTTTTTTTCAAAAAACCCTAAAAAACAGCTTAAATCATAGAATTTGGGGGTCATTTTGATCCCAAAGTATTATTAACCTCAAAAACCATAATTTCCACTCATTTTCAGTCTATTCTGAATACCTCACACCTCACAATATTATTTTTAGTCCTAAAATTTGCACCGAGGTCGCTGGATGATGCTGCATTCAGACTGCAAATGCCGGATCCTACCCGGTAAGACAAACGTGTACTTACCGGGTGGGATCCGGCATTTGCACTCCGCTGCTGGCTTTCCGACCTGGCAATATACCGGGTCGGTTGCCATAACAACGGAGCGCGCAGCAGCAGCAGGGGCGGGGGTGGAGGCGGCGTCGGGAGATGAGCTCATCTCCAGCGCCGCCTCTCCCTATCTTGTGAATGGGAACCGTGTCGCATCGACACGGCTCCCATTCACACCGCACCTGACCCGGTAATCAACCCGGGTAAAACCCTTCTTTTTTACCGGGTTGATTTACCGGGTCAGGCGACCCGCTAAATCAGCCAGTGTGCTTTCACATCGCACACTGACCCAGTTCGACACGGCAATATGCCGTGTCGGTACCGGGTTATTTGTGCGATGTGAAAGGGGTATAAGCGACCCTAGTGGCCGACACAAACACCTGGCCCATCTAGGAGTGGCACTGCAGTGTCACGCAGGATGGCCCTTCCAAAAAACACTCACCAAACAGCACATGACGCAAAGAAAAAAAGAGGCGCAATGAGGTAGCTGTGTGAGTAAGCTAAGCGACCCTAGTGGCCGACACAAACACCTGGCCCATCTAGGAGTGGCACTGCAGTGTCACGCAGGATGGCCCTTCCAAAAAACACTCCCCAAACAGCACATGACGCAAAGAAGAAAAAAAGAGGCGCAATGAGGTAGCTGTGTGAGTAAGATAAGCGACCCTAGTGGCCGACACAAACACCTGGCCCATCTAGGAGTGGCACTGCAGTGTCACGCAGGATGGCCCTTCCAAAAAACACTCCCCAAACAGCACATGACGCAAAGAAAAATGAAAGAAAAAAGAGGTGCAAGATGGAATTGTCCTTGGGCCCTCCCACCCACCCTTATGTTGTATAAACAGGACATGCACACTTTAACCAACCCATCATTTCAGTGACAGGGTCTGCCACACGACTGTGACTGAAATGACGGGCTGGTTTGGACCCCCACCGAAAAAGAAGCAATTAATCTCTCCTTGCACAAACTGGCTCTACAGAGGCAAGATGTCCACCTCATCATCATCCTCCGATATATCACCGTGTACATCCCGCTCCTCACAGATTATCAATTCGTCCCCACTGGAATCCACCATCTCAGCTCCCTGTGTACTTTGTGGAGGCAATTGCTGCTGGTCAATGTCTCCACGGAGGAATTGATTATAATTCATTTTAATGAACATCATCTTCTCCACATTTTCTGGAAGTAACCTCGTACGCAGATTGCTGACAAGGTGAGCGGCGGCACTAAACACTCTTTCGGAGTACACACTTGTGGGAGGGCAACTTAGGTAGAATAAAGCCAGTTTGTGCAAGGGCCTCCAAATTGCCTCTTTTTCCTGCCAGTATAAGTACGGACTGTCTGACGTGCCTACTTGGATGCGGTCACTCATATAATCCTCCACCATTCTTTCAATGGTGAGAGAATCATATGCAGTGACAGTAGACGACATGTCCGTAATCATTGTCAGGTCCTTCAGTCCGGACCAGATGTCAGCATCAGCAGTCGCTCCAGACTGCCCTGCATCACCGCCAGCGAGTGGGCTCGGAATTCTGAGCCTTTTCCTCGCACCCCCAGTTGCGGGAGAATGTGAAGGAGGAGATGTTGACAGGTCGCGTTCCGCTTGACTTGACAATTTTGTCACCAGCAGGTCTTTGAACCCCAGCAGACTTGTGTCTGCCGGAAAGAGAGATCCAAGGTAGGTTTTAAATCTAGGATCGAGCACGGTGGCCAAAATGTAGTGCTCTGATTTCAACAGATTGACCACCCGTGAATCCTTGTTAAGCGAATTAAGGGCTCCATCCACAAGTCCCACATGCCTAGCGGAATCGCTCCCTTTTAGCTCCTCCTTCAATGCCTCCAGCTTCTTCTGCAAAAGCCTGATGAGGGGAATGACCTGACTTAGGCTGGCAGTGTCTGAACTGACTTCACGTGTGGCAAGTTCAAAAGGTTGCAGAACCTTGCACAACGTTGAAATCATTCTCCACTGCGCTTGAGACAGGTGCATTCCACCTCCTATATCGTGCTCAATTGTATAGGCTTGAATGGCCTTTTGCTGCTCCTCCAACCTCTGAAGCATATAGAGGGTTGAATTCCACCTCGTTACCACTTCTTGCTTCAGATGATGGCAGGGCAGGTTCAGGCGTTTTTGGTGGTGCTCCAGTCTTCTGTACGTGGTGCCTGTACACCGAAAGTGTCCCGCAATTCTTCTGGCCACCGACAGCATCTCTTGCACGCCCCTGTCGTTTTTAAAAAAATTCTGCACCACCAAATTCAAGGTATGTGCAAAACATGGGACGTGCTGGAATTTGCCCATATTTAATGCACACACAATATTGCTGGCGTTGTCCGATGCCACAAATCCACAGGAGAGTCCAATTGGGGTAAGCCATTCCGCGATGATCTTCCTCAGTTGCCGTAAGAGGTTTTCAGCTGTGTGCGTATTCTGGAAACCGGTGATACAAAGCGTAGCCTGCCTAGGAAAGAGTTGGCGTTTGCGAGATGCTGCTACTGGTGCCGCCTCAGCTGTTCTTGCGGCGGGAGTCCATACATCTACCCAGTGGGCTGTCACAGTCATATAGTCCTGACCCTGCCCTGCTCCACTTGTCCACATGTCCGTGGTTAAGTGGACATTGGGTACAACTGCATTTTTTAGGACACTGGTGAGTCTTTTTCTGACGTCCGTGTACATTCTCGGTATCGCCTGCCTAGAGAAGTGGAACCTAGATGGTATTTGGTAACGGGGGCACACTACCTCAAGAAATTGTCTAGTTCCCTGTGAACTAACGGCGGATACCGGACGCACGTCTAACACCAACATAGTTGTCAAGGCCTCAGTTATCCGCTTTGCAACAGGATGACTGCGGTGATATTTCATCTTCCTCGCAAAGGACTGTTGGACAGTCAATTGCTTGGTGGAAGTAGTAAAAGTGGGCTTACGACTTCCCCTCTGGGATGACCATCGACTCCCAGCAGCAACAACAGCAGCGCCAGCAGCAGTAGGCGTTACACGCAAGGATGCATCGGAGGAATCCCAGGCAGGAGAGGACTCGTCAGAATTGCCAGTGACATGGCCTGCAGGACTATTGGCATTCCTGGGGAAGGAGGAAATTGACACTGAGGGAGTTGGTGGGGTGGTTTGCGTGAGCTTGGTTACAAGAGGAAGGGATTTACTGGTCAGTGGACTGCTTCCGCTGTCGCCCAAAGTTTTTGAACTTGTCACTGACTTATTATGAATGCGCTGCAGGTGACGTATAAGGGAGGATGTTCCGAGGTGGTTAACGTCCTTACCCCTACTTATTACAGCTTGACAAAGGCAACACACGGCTTGACAAATGTTGTCCGCATTTCTGGTGAAATACTTCCACACCGAAGAGCTGATTTTTTTGGTATTTTCACCAGGCATGTCAACGGCCCTATTCCTCCCACGGACAACAGGTGTCTCCCCGGGTGCCTGACTTAAACAAACCACCTCACCATCAGAATCCTCCTTGTCAATTTCCTCCCCAGCGCCAGCAACACCCATATCCTCCTCATCCTGGTGTACTTCAACACTGACATCTTCAATCTGACTATCAGGAACTGGACTGCGGGTGCTCCTTCCAGCACTTGCAGGGGGCGTGCAAATGGTGGAAGGCGCATGCTCTTCACGTCCAGTGTTGGGAAGGTCAGGCATCGCAACCGACACAATTGGACTCTCCTTGTGGATTTGGGATTTCGAAGAACGCACAGTTCTTTGCGGTGCTTTTGCCAGCTTGAGTCTTTTCAGTTTTCTAGCGAGAGGCTGAGTGCTTCCATCCTCATGTGAAGCTGAACCACTAGCCATGAACATAGGCCAGGGCCTCAGCCGTTCCTTGCCACTCCGTGTGGTAAATGGCATATTGGCAAGTTTACGCTTCTCCTCCGACAATTTTATTTTAGATTTTGGAGTCCTTTTTTTACTGATATTTGGTGTTTTGGATTTTACATGCTCTGTACTATGACATTGGGCATCGGCCTTGGCAGACGACGTTGCTGGCATTTCATCGTCTCGGCCATGACTAGTGGCAGCAGCTTCAGCACGAGGTGGAAGTGGATCTTGATCTTTCCCTAATTTTGGAACCTCAACATTTTTGTTCTCCATATTTTAATAGGCACAACTAAAAGACACAGAGGTAGCTACAGCCGTGGACTACCGTACTGTGTCTGCTGCTAATATAGACTGGATGATAATGAGATGAAATCAATATATATTATATCACACTAGTACTGCAGCCGGACAGGTAGATATATTTATTATGTAATGACTGATGACGGACCTGCTGGACACTGTCAGCTCAGCAGCACCACAGACTGCTACAGTAAGCTACTATAGTAGTATGTATAAAGAAGAAAGAAAAAAAAAAAAACACGGGTAGGTGGTATACAATTATGGATGGACGAGCGACTGCCGACACAGAGGTAGCTACAGCCGTGGACTACCGTACTGTGTCTGCTGCTAATATAGACTGGATGATAATGAGATGAAATCAATATATATTATATCACACTAGTACTGCAGCCGGACAGGTAGATATATTTATTATGTAATGACTGATGACGGACCTGCTGGACACTGTCAGCTCAGCAGCACCGCAGACTGCTACAGTAAGCTACTATAGTAGTATGTATAAAGAAGAAAGAAAAAAAAACCCACGGGTAGGTGGTATACAATTATGGATGGACGAGCGACTGCCGACACAGAGGTAGCTACAGCCGTGGACTACCGTACTGTGTCTGCTGCTAATATAGACTGGATGATAATGAGATGAAATCAATATATATATATATATATATATATAATATCACTAGTACTGCAGCCGGACAGGTATATATATTTATTATGTAATGACTGATGACGGACCTGCTGGACACTGTCAGCTCAGCAGCACCGCAGACTGCTACAGTAAGCTACTATAGTAGTATGTATAAAGAAGAAAGAAAAAAAAAAACACGGGTAGGTGGTATACAATTATGGATGGACGAGCGACTGCCGACACAGAGGTAGCTACAGCCGTGGACTACCGTACTGTGTCTGCTGCTAATATAGACTGGATGATAATGAGATGAAATCAATATATATATATATAATATCACTAGTACTGCAGCCGGACAGGTAGATATATATTTATTATGTAATGACTGATGACGGACCTGCTGGACACTGTCAGCTCAGCAGCACCGCAGACTGCTACAGTAAGCTACTATAGTAGTATGTATAAAGAAGAAAGAAAAAAAAAACCACGGGTAGGTGGTATACAATTATGGATGGACGAGCGACTGCCGACACAGAGGTAGCTACAGCCGTGGACTACCGTACTGTGTCTGCTGCTAATATAGACTGGATGATAATGAGATGAAATCAATATATATATATATATATATATATATAATATCACTAGTACTGCAGCCGGACAGGTATATATATTTATTATGTAATGACTGATGACGGACCTGCTGGACACTGTCAGCTCAGCAGCACCGCAGACTGCTACAGTAAGCTACTATAGTAGTATGTATAAAGAAGAAAGAAAAAAAAAAAACCACGGGTAGGTGGTATACAATTATGGATGGACGAGCGACTGCCGACACAGAGGTAGCTACAGCCGTGGACTACCGTACTGTGTCTGCTGCTAATATAGACTGGATGATAATGAGATGAAATCAATATATATATATATATAATATCACTAGTACTGCAGCCGGACAGGTAGATATATATTTATTATGTAATGACTGATGACGGACCTGCTGGACACTGTCAGCTCAGCAGCACCGCAGACTGCTACAGTAAGCTACTATAGTAGTATGTATAAAGAAGAAAGAAAAAAAAAACCACGGGTAGGTGGTATACAATTATGGATGGACGAGCGACTGCCGACACAGAGGTAGCTACAGCCGTGGACTACCGTACTGTGTCTGCTGCTAATATAGACTGGATGATAATGAGATGAAATCAATATATATATATATATATATATAATATCACTAGTACTGCAGCCGGACAGGTATATATATTTATTATGTAATGACTGATGACGGACCTGCTGGACACTGTCAGCTCAGCAGCACCGCAGACTGCTACAGTAAGCTACTATAGTAGTATGTATAAAGAAGAAAGAAAAAAAAAAAACCACGGGTAGGTGGTATACAATTATGGATGGACGAGCGACTGCCGACACAGAGGTAGCTACAGCCGTGGACTACCGTACTGTGTCTGCTGCTAATATAGACTGGATGATAATGAGATGAAATCAATATATATATATATAATATCACTAGTACTGCAGCCGGACAGGTATATATATTTCTCTATCGTCCTAGTGGATGCTGGGGTTCCTGAAAGGACCAAGGGGGAATAGCGGCTCCACAGGAGACAGGGCACAAAAAGTAAAGCTTTCCGATCAGGTGGTGTGCACTGGCTCCTCCCCCTATGACCCTCCTCCAAGCCTCAGTTAGATTTTTGTGCCCGGCCGAGAAGAGTGCAATCTAGGTGGCTCTCCTAAAGAGCTGCTTAGAAAAGTTTAGCTTAGGTTTTTTATTTTACAGTGAGTCCTGCTGGCAACAGGATCACTGCAACGAGGGACTTAGGGGAGAAGAAGTGAACTCACCTGCGTGCAGGATGGATTGGCTTCTTGGCTACTGGACATCAGCTCCAGAGGGACGATCACAGGTACAGCCTGGATGGTCACCGGAGCCTCGCCGCCGGCCCCCTTGCAGATGCTGAAACAAGAAGAGGTCCAGAATCGGCGGCAGAAGACTCCTCAGTCTTCTAAAGGTAGCGCACAGCACTGCAGCTGTGCGCCATTTTCCTCTCAGCACACTTCACACGGCAGTCACTGAGGGTGCAGGGCGCTGGGAGGGGAGCGCCCTGGGAGGCAAATGAAAACCTATTTGGCTAAAAAATACCTCACATATAGCCTCCGGGGGCTATATGGAGATATTTAACCCCTGCCAGAATCCACTAAAGAGCGGGAGACGAGCCCGACGGAAAAGGGGCGGGGCCTATCTCCTCAGCACACAGCGCCATTTTCCTTACACAGCTCCGCTGGTCAGGACGGCTCCCAGGTCTCTCCCCTGCACTGCACTACAGAAACAGGGTAAAACAAGAGAGGGGGGGCAAAATAGTGGCAAAAATTATATTATAAAAGCAGCTATACAGGGAGCACTTATTATAAGGCTATCCCTGTCATATATAGCGCTTTGGTGTGTGCTGGCAGACTCTCCCTCTGTCTCCCCAAAGGGCTAGTGGGGTCCTGTCTTCGTTAAGAGCATTCCCTGTGTGTCTGCTGTGTGTCGGTACGTGTGTGTCGACATGTATGAGGACGATATTGGTGTGGAGGCGGAGCAATTGCCAAATATGGGGATGTCACCTCCTAGGGGGTCGACACCAGAATGGATGCCTTTATTTATGGAATTACGGGATAGTGTCAACACGCTAAAGCAGTCGTTTGACGACATGAGACGGTCGGACAATCAATTAGTGCCTGTCCAGGCGCCTCAAACACCGTCAGGGGCTGTAAAACGCCCTTTGCCTCAGTCGGTCGACACAGACCCAGACACAGGCACTGATTCCAGTGGCGACGGTGACGAATCAACCGTATTTTCCAGTAGGGCCACACGTTATATGATTTTGGCAATGAAGGAGGCGTTACATTTAGCTGATACTACAGGTACCACTAAACAGGGTATTATGTGGGGTGTGAAAAAACTACCTATAGTTTTTCCTGAATCAGAAGAACTAAATGAGGTGTGTGATGAAGCGTGGGTTGCCCCCGATAAAAAGATGCTAATTTCAAAGAAGTTATTGGCTTTATACCCTTTCCCGCCAGAGGTTAGGGCGCGCTGGGAAACACCTCCTAGGGTGGACAAGGCGCTCACACGCTTATCTAAACAAGTGGCGTTACCCTCTCCTGAGACGGCCGCACTTAAAGATCCAGCAGATAGGAGGATGGAAAATATCCAAAAAAGTATATACACACATACAGGTGTTATACTACGACCAGCTATAGCGACAGCCTGGATGTGCAGTGCTGGAGTAGCTTGGTCAGAGTCCCTGATTGAAAATATTGATACCCTGGATAGGGACAATGTTTTACTGTCTTTAGAGCAAATAAAGGATGCATTTCTTTATATGCGTGATGCACAGAGGGATATCTGCACACTGGCATCACGGGTAAGTGCTATGTCCATTTCGGCCAGAAGAAGTTTATGGACGCGACAGTGGTCAGGCGATGCGGACTCAAAACGGCATATGGAAGTTTTGCCGTATAAAGGGGAGGAGTTATTTGGAGTCGGTCTATCAGATTTGGTGGCCACGGCTACAGCCGGGAAATCCACCTTTTTACCTCAAGTTACTCCCCAACAGAAAAAGACACCGACTTTTCAACCGCAGCCCTTTCGTTCCTTTAAAAACAAGAGAGCAAAGGGATATTCATATCTGCCACGAGGCAGAGGAAGGGGGAAGAGACAGCAACAGGCAGCTCCTTCCCAGGAACAGAAGCCTTCCACCGCTTCTACAAAAGCCTCAGCATGACGCTGGGGCTTCTCAAGCGGACTCGGGGGCGGTGGGCGGTCGTCTCAAGAATTTCAGCGCGCAGTGGGCTCACTCGCAGGTAGATCCCTGGATCCTGCAGATAATATCTCAGGGATACAGGTTGGAACTAGAGACAGATCCACCTCACCGTTTCCTGAAGTCTGCTTTACCTACGTCCCCCTCCGAAAGGGAGACGGTCTTGGAAGCCATTCACAAGCTGTACTCTCAGCAGGTGATAGTCAAGGTACCTCTTCTACAACAAGGAAAGAGGTATTATTCCACTCTATTTGTGGTACCGAAGCCGGATGGCTCGGTAAGACCTATTCTAAATCTGAAGTCCTTGAACCTGTACATAAAGAAGTTCAAGTTCAAGATGGAGTCACTCAGAGCAGTGATAGCGAACCTGGAAGAAGGGGACTTTATGGTATCCTTGGACATCAAGGATGCGTACCTCCACGTTCCAATTTACCCCTCACACCAGGGGTACCTCAGGTTCGTCGTACAAAACTGTCACTATCAGTTTCAGACGCTGCCGTTCGGATTGTCCACGGCACCTCGGGTCTTTACAAAGGTAATGGCCGAGATGATGATTCTTCTTCGAAGAAAAGGCGTATTAATTATCCCATACTTGGACGATCTCCTGATAAGGGCAAGGTCCAGAGAACAGCTAGAGATGGGATTAGCACTGTCTCAAGAAGTGCTAAAAAAGCACGGGTGGATTCTGAATATTCCAAAATCCCAGTTAATGCCAACAACTCGTCTGCTGTTCCTAGGGATGATTCTGGACACGGTTCAGAAAAAGGTTTTTCTCCCGGAGGAAAAAGCCAAGGAGTTATCCGAGCTTGTCAGGAACCTCCTAAAACCAGGAAAGGTGTCTGTACATCAATGCACAAGAGTCCTGGGAAAAATGGTGGCTTCTTACGAAGCAATTCCATTCGGCAGATTCCACGCAAGAATTTTCCAGAGGGATCTGTTGGACAAATGGTCAGGGTCGCATCTTCAGATGCACCAGCGGATAACCCTGTCTCCAAGGACAAGGGTATCTCTTCTGTGGTGGTTGCAGAGTGCTCATCTATTGGAGGGCCGCAGATTCAGCATACAGGATTGGATCCTGGTGACCACGGACGCCAGCCTGAGGGGCTGGGGAGCAGTCACACAAGGAAGAAACTTCCAGGGAGTGTGGACGAGCCTGGAAACGTCTCTTCACATAAACATTCTGGAACTAAGAGCAATCTACAATGCTCTAAGCCAGGCAGAACCTCTGCTTCAGGGAAAACCGGTGTTGATCCAGTCGGACAACATCACGGCAGTCGCCCATGTGAACAGACAGGGCGGCACAAGAAGCAGGAGTGCAATGGCAGAAGCTGCAAGGATTCTTCGCTGGGCAGAGAATCATGTGATAGCACTGTCAGCAGTGTTCATCCCGGGAGTGGACAACTGGGAAGCAGACTTCCTCAGCAGACACGACCTTCACCCGGGAGAGTGGGGACTTCATCCAGAAGTGTTCCACATGCTGGTAACCCGTTGGGAAAGACCAATGGTGGACATGATGGCGTCTCGCCTCAACAAAAAACTGGACAGGTATTGCGCCAGGTCAAGAGATCCGCAGGCAATAGCTGTGGACGCGCTGGTAACGCCTTGGGTGTACCAGTCGGTGTATGTGTTTCCTCCTCTGCCTCTCATACCAAAAGTATTGAGAATTATACGGCAAAGAGGCGTAAGAACGATACTAGTGGTTCCGGATTGGCCAAGAAGGACTTGGTACCCGGAACTTCAAGAGATGATCACGGAAGATCCGTGGCCTCTACCTCTAAGGAGGGACTTGCTTCAGCAGGGTCCCTGTCTGTTTCAAGACTTGCCGCGGCTGCGTTTGACGGCATGGCGGTTGAACGCCGGATCCTAAAGGAAAAAGGCATGCCGGAAGAAGTCATTCCTACTTTGATTAAAGCAAGGAAGGAAGTAACCGTGCAACATTATCACCGCATTTGGCGAAAATATGTTGCGTGGTGCGAGGATCGGAGTGCTCCGACGGAGGAATTTCAACTGGGTCGATTCCTACATTTCCTGCAATCAGGATTGTCTATGGGTCTCAAATTGGGATCTATTAAGGTTCAAATTTCGGCCCTGTCGATTTTCTTCCAGAAAGAATTGGCTTCAGTCCCTGAAGTCCAGACTTTTGTTAAGGGAGTGCTGCATATACAGCCTCCTGTGGTGCCTCCAGTGGCACCGTGGGATCTCAATGTGGTTTTGGACTTTCTAAAATCTCATTGGTTTGAACCACTAAAAAATGTGGATTTGAAATATCTCACATGGAAAGTGACCATGCTACTAGCCCTGGCTTCGGCCAGGAGAGTGTCAGAACTGGCAGCTTTATCTTACAAAAGCCCATATCTGATTTTCCATTCGGACAGGGCGGAACTGCGGACTCGTCCGCATTTTCTCCCTAAGGTGGTGTCAGCATTTCATCTGAACCAGCCTATTGTAGTGCCTGCGGCTACAAGTGACTTGGAGGACTCCAAGTTACTGGACGTTGTCAGAGCATTGAAAATATATATTGCAAGGACAGCTGGAGTCAGAAAATCTGACTCGTTGTTTATATTGTATGCACCCAACAAGATGGGTGCTCCTGCGTCTAAGCAGACGATTGCTCGTTGGATCTGTAGCACAATCCAACTTGCACATTCTGTGGCAGGCCTGCCACAGCCTAAATCTGTAAAGGCCCACTCCACAAGGAAGGTGGGCTCATCTTGGGCGGCTGCCCGAGGGGTCTCGGCATTACAACTTTGCCGAGCAGTTACGTGGTCAGGGGAGAACACGTTTGTAAAATTTTACAAATTTGATACTCTGGCTAAGGAGGACCTGGAGTTCTCTCATTCGGTGCTGCAGAGTCATCCGCACTCTCCCGCCCGTTTGGGAGCTTTGGTATAATCCCCATGGTCCTTTCAGGAACCCCAGCATCCACTAGGACGATAGAGAAAATAAGAATTTACTTACCGATAATTCTATTTCTCGGAGTCCGTAGTGGATGCTGGGCGCCCATCCCAAGTGCGGATTATCTGCAATAATTGTACATAGTTATTGTTAACTAATTCGGGTTATTGTTGTAGGGAGCCATCTTTCAGAGGCTCCTCTGTTATCATACTGTTAACTGGGTTTAGATCACAAGTTGTACGGTGTGATTGGTGTGGCTGGTATGAGTCTTACCCGGGATTCAAAATTCCTCCCTTATTGTGTACGCTCGTCCGGGCACAGTACCTAACTGAGGCTTGGAGGAGGGTCATAGGGGGAGGAGCCAGTGCACACCACCTGATCGGAAAGCTTTACTTTTTGTGCCCTGTCTCCTGCGGAGCCGCTATTCCCCCTTGGTCCTTTCAGGAACCCCAGCATCCACTACGGACTCCGAGAAATAGAATTATCGGTAAGTAAATTCTTATTTTATTATGTAATGACTGATGACGGACCTGCTGGACACTGTCAGCTCAGCAGCACCGCAGACTGCTACAGTAAGCTACTATAGTAGTATGTATAAAGAAGAAAGAAAAAAAAAAACACGGGTAGGTGGTATACAATATTATATATATATTATATACAATTATATATATATATATTAAACTCACTGGTGGTGATTATTAAACTGGTGGTCAGGTCACTGGTCACACTATCAGCAACTTGCAAGTAGTACTCCTAAGCAGACAATCACAATATATATTATACTGGTGGTCAGTGTGGTCACAATGGCAGTGTGGCACTCTGGCAGCAAAAGTGTGCACTGTACGTTATATGTACTCCTGAGTCCTGCTCTCAGACTCTAACTGCTCCCCACTGTCAGTGTCTCCCCCACAAGTCAGATAATACAGTCACACTATCTATCACTTCAGCAAGTAACTACTAGTACTCCTCCTAATGCTCCCCAAAATTACTACTGTGTCTCTCTCTACTGTCTCACTCTCTTCTCTATAAACGGAGAGGACGCCAGCCAAGTCCTCTCCCTATGAATCTCAATGCACGTGTGAAAATGGCGGCGACGCGCGGCTCCTTATATAGAATCCGAGTCTCGCGATAGAATCCGAGCCTCGCGAGAATCCGACAGCGGGATGATGACGTTCGGGCGCGCTCGGGTTAACCGAGCAAGGCGGGAAGATCCGAGTCGCTCGGCCCCGTGTAAAAAAAACTGAAGTTCGGGCGGGTTCGGATTCCGAGGAACCGAACCCGCTCATCCCTATTTTCAATGCAATATACCTACTGTGTGTCACAGACCAAAAAGATACTTCTGAAATATGCTAGAGGGGTTGCTTTTCTTTGTAGCTAAGTCTGCGTTTTAAATGTAGCTTTCAGGAAATTCTCTGTTGTTATTTTTTTTTCCATGCTGCAGAAAAGAGTGTGTCCTTTTAACCATGAATGACCACATTTCCTCTGGAAACAAATCAGTTCTTGGCAGGATCTTACTCCAGTGTATTGAGAGATGAAGACATTCAGTCTTCCATGTTTTGGAGCAATTGATAGGGGAGAAGATTATAAGTTGTACAATATGAATTGTTAACCAGGCAGTCAAATTTATACATTGTGAAAGTAAAAATGAAATAATTTGGAGAAGAATTCATGCGTGATACAGGATTTGTCTGGAGGAATGATGGTTTAGAGAACTTTTTATGTGTTTAGTTATGGAATTTGTCATCCGGAAACCCCATATGCTGCCTGTCATGGCAAGACCTACTGTACATTTGTATTTGTGACGTTGATGTGAAAGGGTTAATCAAAACAAAACCACCTGGTCTGTCTAAATGCAATTGCTGTCTTTTCTATATGATTTCATTTAATTTTGCATCATATGGGTCATTCCATGTCAGTTCACCCAGGCATGTCCACCACCCATCTCAGATTTTTATGTAAATTTTTTAGTTGAGGATGTGAAAAAAAATATATTTCTGCCAAATATCTCAACTGTCTGACAATTCATTTATTAAATATTGATTTTTCAATGTATTAAATTATTTATGCATCGCGGCTTCCTTATCTTGTTTTTTTTTTTAAGTATCACGGGTGTTTATTAAGGGATCACCACAAAATTTGCACCCCTAAGGTAACTCTTCATCCTGAATCCAAAAATTCAAATCAAATTACTTTATCTGCATTACAATTCGAGTTACGGTAAAAACCCATGTTTTTGAAAATACTTAAAAATGCTAGGATCAATCAACAGTAGATATCCCAATTTTTTTGATGTACTTCACAAAGGTATACATTACTGCCACACAAAAAAAATCAGCATGGTACTCTGTTTCATAGTGGAGAAAAAAAACATTATGAAGTTCACGTTCAATTACTGTTGTACCGCATACATAATTAACGCAAGAAACCATGACATTTTAAAACTTAAACATAACTTGAGTCCATAACTTAAGTTAAGTCAACAATCACATTATTTTTCCCTTGTTTTGGAACCTGTTGTAACGGTCTGTAATTTTCCTTAAAGTGTCAGCAGATAGTGCCTTCCAGTACTTCCTTGGATAGTAGGCACTTCTGTTACACAGGGGACGTGAATAAAAGGAACAAAACACTGAAGACCAGGACAACACATTTGTTGATTGGTTTTATTTCATGATGTGTACCAGCACATCTTGTTCCTACTCATTACATTGAATAATACACCCAATGTACCAGATGTTATTGTACACTGCTGTTATGTATGTTCCAGGTTGCAGATCACTTTTGTCTACATTTTTTGTGACTGTGCTCATAGTGAAACTAAAGGGGTTATGCAATTAGTCATGGTAATTTAACGCAGCTAATTGTCCCGCCAGGGGCTATCCAATTAGCCCCTTAAAGCCCCGGCTCATGCCGGTTTATCAGGGATTTTGTTTCACCTGCCTCAGTCAGGCAAAACCAAATCCACGGAAAAATACACACACACAGGTTTCACTAAACCGGTGTGTTTTTGGAAGATAATGTATTTTTTTTTTACAGGCGACCAAATTGGATCGCCTGTAAAAAAAGAGAGTGAAACAATGGGAAAAATCGTCCGAAGTATTTTCACCTGTAATTGGATACCCCCCAAACTGTGGTTCCTGCTGTCTTCATGTCGTCTGATGATCGGAATATGTGTAGTTCATCATAACTAGTGTGGCTGCAAATGCACGCGTATGCACACCAATGGAAGCCTATGGAGCGAATGCCAGCTGTGATCAGTTGCAGCACAGTGCATTCGCACTATACCGCAATGCGTATGCTGTTCGCGTGCATTGCAGCATAGATGAGCGTGGCTCTATCTGTTTACAGCAAATGGGTGAAGTGTTGCTTGTGAAGTGTCCCAGTGGATCCCTTGAATTGCACCCTGACACACAAATTAATAATTTTTTTCAAAATCTAGTAACACATAGATTCTGTTTTTGGTCGAATGGTTTCCTTCAACTTGCGACTTTGCTGTATACAGATGGACTGTTGCATCATCAACAGCACTACAAATAACTTCATGGAATTGTTCCACAGTACAGTACTAGTGATTGTAACCAATTTACTTTGGTCAGTGTGGACCCACTGCTTATAAACAATTCTGTCTTAGCGTGTAGGGGATGTACTGTAGTAGAGTAGTGCAGTGGATAGGGGTATGTAGTGCAGTGATGACGTGTTATGATATAGGGGGTCATTCCGACCCGTTTGCTCGCTGCAGTTTATCGCAGCGCAGCGATCGGGTCGGAATTGCGCATGCTCCGGCACCGCAGTGCGCTGGCGCAAGCCGGACGGCCAAAGGCCGTCGTTCAGTAGCGATCGCCTTTGCCTGATTGACAGGCAGAGGCGGTCGCAGGGCGGGAGGGGGCTGGACGGCGGCATTAAGCCGCCGTTTAGGGGGTGCGGTCCGGCCAACGCAAGGGTGGCCGGACCATTGGGGGGGCGGGCCGCGGCGGCTGCGTGACGTCTCACGCAGCCACTGTGGCCAGTGGCAGCGATGATCAACTTCCGGCCAGCCGCAGGAGCTGCGCTGGCCGGGAGTTACTCCACAAATACAAAAGCATAGACTAGCCCTGTGCTGGGCGTCCCCCCGCATGTCAGGGAAGATGATCGTAGCTGTGCTAAATTTAGCACAGCTACGATCAATTCGGAATGATCCCCATAGTGCAGTAGGGTTAATACTTAATCCCTTTAATTCTGGACACAGAGTAATTACACATGTTCTGTGGCTGATTAAAACCAGGTGAAATGGAGTCTTGAAGTCAGCCAGCCACAGAACCTGTGTAATATGTGTCCAGAATTAAAGGGATGAGGTGGTAACCCTATAGTGCAGTGATATAGTGCAATGTATGGGGACACACAGGGGGGCATGTAGTGGAACACGCTGCTGGGGGGGGGCATGTGACGCTTGGGGTATTTGGGGCATATAGGGGAATATTGTCCAATAGTATCCACTTTTCAATTTTTTTTTGATCATCTGATTATTTTAGTCTGACAAGGTTTGTTTGTTTGTTTGTTTGTTTTGTATTTATTTATTTTGGGGGGGCCGCCAAATACTGCCTTGCCCCGGGTGACGAAAATCCTAGTTTCGGTCCTGACCTCCCTCTTAATTTGTGATTGGCAGCACCTATATTGAACAGGTTAATGCAGGCATGTCCAAACTGCGGCCCTCCAGCTGTTGTGAAACTACATATCCCAGCATGCCCTGACACAGTTTTGCTGTCAGAGAATGCTAAAGCTGTGTCAGGGCATGCTGGGATGTGTAGTTTCTCAACAGCTGGGGGACCGCAGTTTGGACTTGCCTGGGTTAATGGATAAGAAAGGTGTTTCAGCACAGGTGATGGAAATCATAAATTAAGAGGGAAGTCCAGGAGCAGAGCATTCTGTCCCTCCTGGAGAGAGTAATGTTGGGAGGTATGGTACAGTAAGCAACACCCAAATGCAGCCCCTCGCACTTATATGGGGTACAAACAATGCAGAAGGATGTCACTTCATTAAAAGGAACTTTGATTCTATATCTTTTAGTGTATACAGATGGAGTCACTCTTATTAAGCCTGCGCCTCCGCCCGCCGCCAAGCATACAGATGCTCCCATACACTTTGAATGGGGCATGTGCACGTCTATGACACTCGCGCGGCCCATTCGCTCCCGCCGGTCCGATTAGCGTGGCTCCATCTGTATCTAGCTCATGTGGCAGATCAATGGCTTGTAAAGGGATTAAAGTGGTTTAATGAATCACAATACAAAACAAATCAGTGTAACGCAATCATATAAAAACAAAAAGAAGTCTCAAGGAGATGATGCCAATAACAGATGGGTCTTACCCAGTCTCCCAAAATGCAGCCTGTGCCCTGCTCCTTTCTCCTGGCATGAGGTTGAACTGGGAATTGACCCTCTTCAGTCCCTTCCATTTTCCCATGGCCAGGAGGATCTTAGAGACTTCAATACAGACTGTGCTGTTCTCATCCCTCACCACATCATCCTCCGGCACTAGTGTTCGCTGATAGCCCTAGGCGCTATTGCTGTACAGCATCCCAGACCTGCAGACTTCCTTATTTTCGTGACGTGATGACATGCGTGGCAATTGGCACACATGCAGCGCAGTGTTCCTCAAGGAATGGAGCCTTGGACGGATTTTCTTGTTCCTGTCCACGGGCCTCTTGCAAACAGCAGGGCCCTAGGCAGATGCCGAAGTTGTCTTGCAGGAAATCCGGCCATACCGCCTGTTTGTTTGTTTGTTTGTTAGACTGGCCAGTTTCGGCCTCCGCCTGCTTGTTTCTGCACACTGGGCCATGTGCAAACTGGGCACAAGATTGTGAGATCACAGGTTGCCCTTGGCACCAGTTTTGGCACACTGGGCACTAGTGTGTGAGGCCCCGGATCGCCCCTGGCACCAGTCTAGGCACACTGGGAACTAAAGTGTGAGGCCGCGGGTCGCCCCTGCAACAGTTTCGGCACACTGGACGCTAGAGTGTGAGGCCCAGGGTCACCCCTGGCACCAGTTTCGGCACACTGGGCACTAGAGTGTGAGGTCTCCCCTGGCACCAGTTTTGCCATATTGGGCACTGGATTGTAAAGGCTCTTGGTCGCGCCTTGCACCAGTTTTGCCACACTGGACACTAGAGTGTGAGGGCCCAGGGCGACCCTGGCACCAGTTTTGCCACACTAGACACTAGAGTGTAAGACCGCAGGTCGACCCTGGCACCAGTTTCGGCACACTGGGCATTAGAGTGTGAGGCCCCGGATCGTCCCTGGCACCAGTTCTGGCACACTGGGCACTAGAGTGTGAGGCCAAGGGTCGCCATGGCAGCAGTTTCGACATACTTGGCACTAGAGTGTGAGGCCCTGGGTCGCCCCTGGCACCAGATTTGGCATACTGGGCACTAGAGTGTGAGGCCCCGGGTCGCCTCTGGCACCAGTTCCGAGACACTGAGAACTAGAGTGTGAGGCCCCGGGTCGCCCCTGGCACCAGTTCCGGGACACTGAGAACTAGAGTGTGAGGCTGCGGGTCGCCCCTTGCACCAGTTATGGCTCTGCCTTCTAGGCCGTGAAAAGAATAAAATGACAATGAATAAAGTGATCTCAGGGTAAAGAGCTTAATGGGTTTTCCTGTGAATTTTGCAGATGCTTTTTCTGTCTTTTGCTAAACATTTGGAATATAAGGTTTACATTACTAATACATTATATGTAATCCTATAAACATATATACTCAAAATTGATCTGGAGTAAATATTAAAGTATTTTAAGTTGGTTTTAGTGTGTGATTAGCTACATATAAGTACAGTGGGTTCACTACGATATGCCGGCGGTCGGGCTCCCGGCGACCAGCATACTGGCGCCGGGAGCCCGACCGCCGGCTTACCGACAGTGTGGTGAGCGCAAATGAGCCCCTTGCGGGCTCGCTGCGCTCGCCACGCTACGGGCACGGTGGCACGCTATGCGCGCCACACTATTTTATTCTCCCTCAAGGGGGGTCATGGACCCCCACGAGGGAGAATAAGTGTCGGTATACCGGCTGTCGGGATCCCGGCGCCGGTATACTGTGCGCCGGGATCCCGTCAGTCGGCATACTGAAGACCACCCAGTACAGTACATGGGTGGTGATTATGCATAGATGGTAACTTCAGCCCTATTACTATGTGCAGAGCATATCTTACACGCCATCGCACTCCGCATAGTCTAGAATTGAGCACACAGAAGTATGGGCAACATCTGCACTTGCAATTGAGAAGGTGTAACTGGGCTGTAAGGGGCATTCCTACTGGGGCAATGCTAAGTGAGGGCATGTTGATACAATTGCGGTCTATGCAGCATTGGACGTAAGATTACATATGCCTGTTTTCCGGCATTACATTTTCTAGCTGCTGCTGATGATTACAGGTATCAAATCAAGGATAAGATGTACTAAGCCATGGAGAGAGCTAAAGTGTAGAGAGATAAAGTACCAGCCAAACAGTCCCTGTCTTTTTTCAAACACAGCCTGTAACGTGGCAGTTATGAGCTGATTGGCCAGTACTTTATCTCTCTCCAAGGCTTTGTACATCTTACCCTAGTGTAGGAATTTAAGGGTTTTGTGTAGGAGGTCTCATGCCATGTGGGACAGTCTGAGGTGCATTAAGGGCTCAAACTGTTTCAGATATTACACTCAACCTTACATTCAGATGGTACCTGGAAATAATGTGGTTAAACCTTAGTGTCCCTAGAAATCACATATATTTTTGTATATCTGTGGGGTTACGCTAGGAGCCAGTGGAGTCTGTGCCAACTTTGCTTGTCAGAACATATGCTGTGATGGGATGTAATCATGTGACCAGCGGTCAGGATCCCACTGGACAGTATACCGACGGACGGAATCCCGACCACTATAAATCCTGACAGTCAGCATGCTGACTAACATGGACTATTCCCACTCGTGGGTGTACACGACATCCATAGAGTGGGAATGCAAGCGACTTCTTTGTGCTCACCCCCCCACCAGCAATCTAGCGGACAAGATCCCGGCATGGGTATGCTGACCGCCGGGATCACCATCGCCGGTCATCCAATCCCAACTTGCTGTGACCTGTAACCTGCTGTGATACCCTGTGACTGTGAGTATGCCATGGGAACTGAGTTAAATATAAATATATATATATATACACACACACAAAGAAACAGTTTCATCCGGCACTGTGGACTTACGTATAACTGGCTCTGGTGCATAGACAGATTCTCCATAGCATAGGCGGCACTCCGAGACTAACAAACACTAGTTTAGTGTATAAAACTCCGCAGGGTGTGCTATTTAATTTGTGACGTTTCGGGGTAACAATCGCCTTCCTCAGACAAATAATCAACTCAACAAAGTGCATTTAATTAGTATTTAAATGCATTTTGTTGATTTGATTATTTGTCTGAGGAAGGGGATTCTTACCCCGAAATGTCAAAAATTAAATAGCACACCCTGCGGAGTTTTATGCACTAAACCTAGTGTCTGTGAGTCTCTGAGTGCCGCCTATGTTATGGAGAATATATATATATATATATATATATATATGTTCTAGTGATAAATCAGTTGCGCCTTCAGTGTTTGTGAATAAAACGTTGCAAATCCTTAAGTGATAGTTAGAATATGCGTACCAGACATATGTAGAACATTCGCCTTGTTTAGGGTGTCTTTGCATCTGGATGTTCCTTACTAGTACTGACTCTCCGTTCCCATCCGTCCAGGCATTGGTGTGGAGTTTGTACGTATATGCAAGACAATGTGTCAATATACTGCTCTTAGAAAAGTGACTTGGTGCTATTTTTGTGCAAAGTTAGCAATAAAGTGAATATGTGCAGAGGAAGTGCTGTAAGTGCTTATTAAAAATATATGAATAAAAATGAATATATTACTGGCAGTGTGCTAATTCCCTTTTTCCTTAGGTAATGTGCTTAAATACCATTTCTTAGGGGTGCAACACCATATAGCTCAGTATTCAGAGGAGATCTAGAGAGGAGGTATATTTATATGAGGCACTTACATCTAGAGTTGCAATGAATTAAAAAGATGCTGCCGTCATTCCGTCATCAGACTTATATACCTTCTTCACCCAACTCCTGACCTTGGCTGGTGTGTTCGACCGTTCACTGTCTGGATCTAGTTTCTGTACCGTGATCTGTGATCTTGCAAGTTACTAAGTACAGCTCTTTCAGGCTTCGGCCTTCCTTTGCGATGACTTCAACACATCTTTCCTTTCATCTCTCCAATGGGACTGGCAAGTCGGGAATGAGATTGTGAGTGCAGCACATGTAATCTCGTTCTCCCAAGCCGTTGCTTGATGTCTGATGACGGAATGACGGCAGCATCTTTTTAATTCATTGCAACTCTATATGTAAGTGCCTCATATAAATATACCTCCTCTCTAGATCTCCTCTGAATACTGAGCTATATGGTGTTGCACCCCTAAGAAATGGTATTTAAGCACATTACCTAAGGAAAAAGGGAATTAGCACACTGCCAGTAATATATTCATTTTTATTCATATATTTTTAATAAGCACTTACAGCACTTCCTCTGCACATATTCACTTTATTGCTAACTTTGCACAAAAATAGCACCAAGTCACTTTTCTAAGAGCAGTATATTGACACATTGTCTTGCATATACGTACAAACTCCACACCAATGCCTGGACGGATGGGAACGGAGAGTCAGTACGAGTAAGGAACATCCAGATGCAAAGACACCCTAAACAAGGCGAATGTTCTACATATGTCTGGTACGCATATTCTAACTATCACTTAAGGATTTGCAACGTTTTATTCACAAACACTGAAGGCGCAACTGATTTATCACTAGAACAAATTTGAAAACTAAGTTCCCTTGGGAATTGGACATTTTGAAATCTGGTTGCGACACCATTTACTCTGGGAGTGTTCTCTAAATAATTTAATAATTTGCTTTGCACTATTTCATGTGTAACTTATGATCTCCCATCTCAGGGATATCTGGTTATAGAATATTCAGGTTGTAGCGCTATCTGCACTTTTTGTACACAATATATATATATATATATATATATATATATATATATATATATATATGTGTGTGAAGAATACTTCACATTCATCACATCACTAAGGGACACGTTTACTCTTTAGTAGTTTGGTTTCACATTTACGTCATCATTAACTGCCTTTCCCTTTGGTCATGTGTAGCTTCTTACATTACACTATTCATATAAGTGAAGAGAGGGGGGAGATTAGTTTTTTTTAAGGAAGGTGCGAGTCACACTCCACGTTGCAGGCCACACCACCTATGAAGGCCACACCCTCACATCACTTGTCACAACCCCACGGCGGCCGTCACTTCCCCTACAGTAGCGCACAATAGGCCCTTCATAAATGTCATCTCCCAACCCATGTGAACCTTTATCTGGCACTGCCCAGGTACACATCTTTCCAGAGTGTACCCAGTTTTAGAAATGTAAAAAGTCCCAGACAGAAACATTAGTGTAACAATGTCTGAAGCCATGGTTACTTGCTATGCTCTCTTCCGTGCACAAATCCATTGCTATACTTCTCATCCCAGTGATCACAATCAGGATATGTGTACATTTTCTTCCTTAATGCTAAGTGGCCACATCTTACCCTTATAAAAACCAGTACTGTAGAAAGGCTGGCAATCCGACAAGATGCTCATGCTTGTAAGAAGTCTTCCAGATGTAGATGAATTATTCATAGACGCTCACTCCTTGACCTCTACTTATCACCTGACGTGTTTAGTCTAGCCACAGAGACTTTATCAAAGGTCACTGTATATTTTAATAAGAGCCAATCCTTTGTTCTGATTATAAATTGTCATATTAAAATAATTCAAGAGCTTAATAGAGGATTTAGTGCTGTTTTACTTTGTTTTTAATCTGCATTTTCTTGTGCGGTGAACTGGCAAAACAGTTGCACTAGTTTTATATTAATTTATGTTTGTATATTTTGATCATCTGTACTGGCCAAATACAGTATATCATTAATTTGCGCATTGAATTTTGGAGCTATATCTTATAGATAAGCTAGCAGCACTGCAGCATATCAGGGATCACAACTGTGACAAAGTTATCTTCATTAATCCTGTTACTGTAGATTCGAGAGACACAATACTATGGTAATAATTTATATTCTGACATATTTGTAATGCAAGTGGAAAGTGTCTGTTTTTTGTTTACATTGGTCTTAACGTACACTCTGTATTTGGTCAATTAAAATAATGGTCATTTTGGCAGTTATACAGCTTTGGACAACTGCCATGGCTGTACTATAGTGGGTGCATGGAATGCCATTGCTATGGGGCCTAGAGGCTTATGCAGAGCTGGCGCTAGGCATAGGCAAATGTCTAGGGCATTTGGCATGCCTAGGGGCACAAGCAGCTTCTGCTGATTAAAATGATATGCGGCATGCCTATATTCTGTGTGTGACTGTAACCGTATCTGCATACAAAATGCTACATTACTGTTTATTCCTGGAAATCACCGTAGCATTTTGTATGCAGATACAGCCACAGTCGCACACAGAATATAGGCATGCCACCAGTGGCGTAAGTTGTCCCAGTTGCCCGGAGGCAAGAAAAATATTGGTGCCCCCTATATATATATATATATATATATATATATATATATATATATATATATATATATATACATATTTGCTCCTGCATAGCAAGCCTGCAGATTCTTACTATAGGAAGCTACTACAAAACCGTAGCCACACACTTCATAGATCTGCTCAGTCACTCACATTTCTGATTATTTCTCTGACAATTAATTTGCAAGTGTCATATCCAGGATTAGAACCCACAACCTATTACACTGGTAGCATGCACCTTACTGATGGAGATATCTGCTCATGCATAGGAAGTATGATAATTCTAACTACAGTATATGAAGTTACTTGTAATTGTCTGATAAATAACTTCATATAGTTAGAATTCTCATGCTTCCTTTATAGGGGCAAATAGCTTCATCAGTAAGGTATCTGCTACCAGTGTATCTATAATAAAGAGGGTGTGATGTGTAAGGTGCAGTGACTAGTGGGGAAGACGGCTACGGAAGAGATACCGGCTGCTGTCATTTAACTTAATTGATTAATGTCACTGATCACACGGAATAGGAGGAGAGGTGCCCCCCTTCAAAGCAGGAGCCTGGCGGCAGCTGACTCCGTTGCCTCCCAGAGTTCTGCCTCTGCATGCCACATATCATTTTAATTACCTGAAGCTGCTTGTGCATCCTAGCAACATAGCAATGCAAATAATATGCATTTTCGGCAAAAAGGAACCCGACTTTTCGGCAAAAAAGGCGTTGCTAGGGGGCACCAGCCAAAAACTTGCCTAGGGCATCATATTGGTTAGGGCCAGCTCTGGGCTTATGGGGACCTGGACTGAGGTTATAAAGTTGCGTACCATTTTCCCACATTTGCCTCCTAAGCAAATGAGCCTGATCCAGTTTCCAGCATGAATTGCCTGACAGTACATTTTCAGTGAGAGGAATATGTAGTGGATGTTATAATGGTAAGGGGGCAATGTAATGTGGCACAATATGAACTGGAGGCCACTGTAATGTGGCACAGTATTAACTGGAGTCCACTGGGATGTGTCATAATCTGATCTGCTCATTGTAATATGGAGGGCACTATAATGTTACATAATAAGAACTGGGACACTTTAATGTGGCACAGTATGAAATGGAGGCACTATAGTGTGGCATAATGTGAAGTGGGGCACTGTAACGTGGCATAATTTGAACTGGACGGCACTCTAATGTGGTACAGTATGAACAGGGGAACTGTAATATTTCATAATATAATTGGAGGACACTCTGTCATATTGTGAATTGGGATACTATGTGGCATAATGTGTACTGGCAGCCCTACAATGTGACATTGTGTAAACTAGGGAACTACTGTGGTTCATTAAATAAACTAGGGCACTACCTTGGGGCATAATATTAACTTTGGCACTACTATGGTTCAGAAAATGAACTTGGGCACTATTATGGGGCATAAAATAATTGCTGCGGAGAGGAGTCTCTCTAGAAGCAGTTGAACAGGGGCCCCTTCAATATGTTGCTATGGGTCCCAAAAAGTTCTGGTTATGACCCTGACAACAGCTATTATCAACAGTAAAACTTCTTTCCATACACAGAGTAGAGTACCTGTGCTTTGCAAACATACAATGTTATATAGGTAAAGAAAGAGAAGTGAAAAACTGCGCTATTCCTACACACAGACCCCTTCTAGCCGGTTGCTGCTCGTGACACTATGTGGGTATACTATAGGATCCCACTTATGACGTGACAGATAAAGTGAATAAGTGTCTTAGCGCACACCTAGCTTGGGTGTATAGATTATACCTTGTATTTACAAAGAATATCCACAGTGAGAGGGGTTATAAAATGTCAATTTATTTATATACGTAATAGAAATAAAAATCTAAAAGCCTTGTAAGTCAAAAAAGTTCAGGTATTTCTATATATGACTAATACTGCTAATCAATTCTTTTTCCCCTAGTACCGGTACACATGACTAACAAACAACATACATACAGACAAACATATATATGAATTACCCGTGCTATGAGACAATGTTATATGTCTCATAGCAAACTTTAATGGAAATCATTGTAATGCTGACCATACACTTGTGCGATTGCATGCGATGCGATATCGGGCCCGATTTCCCTTGAAGCTCAACTTGCGATAAATCACATCGAAAGTGCTTTTTTTGTGCATTCAATGCACATACAATCTTGCGATTTATCGCATGTCCCTTACGACTGGAAATCGGGGGACCAGAAATGGGAGGAGGGGAGTGTCCAGGAAGTGAGCTAAATACCTCACAATTCGCACATCGCAGTGCGATAAATCGACTGTGGTAAAAACAGCATGCGATCACACGTGCGATCCAATATATATTAAGTGCAGCACATAAGATCTTGAGACGCAAGATTCGACCTGCGTGCCTACGCATCGCGTCACATCGTACATAAGATGTGCATACAATCCTGTGATTTATCGCACAGATGCGGTCGAAATCGAAGGATTGTACCAGATATCTCACAAGTGTATGGGCACCATTAGCTTTCAGTACTCTAAGGTAGTGGCAGGCAACCTGACACTATTAAAGAGCAAAATGTCGGGGCGTGGCCTGGCGGAGCTCCGGAATGGACGTGTACTGGATCAGCTCCTGCCACAAAGCCCTTAATATACCCACTCTCTGGTCCCCAACAATCTTATTTGCTTCCTCCTCACCCCCCTGAACTGGCGTGAGTACCCCCCTGTAGTGCTGCAGAGCCGGAAGGCCTTCTTACAGTTTATGTGGGTTGCGGCCTACTCGGGTCCCGGAAGCCGCGGCCTCAATTAGCGGCGCCTACCCACCGGAGACGCGATGTCAGCGCGGAGAGCAGGAGATCAACCACTGCCAGCAGTCCGCATCAAAGCCTCCCTTGCTGTGAAAGTGCCTAACCCAGCCTCCACCAGCCGAGGCCCACTTCAGACTAAGAAGCCGGGGGCTGGATTTTGGCTGCTGCACGACGGGAGGCTCCATGACAGATCGTGAACTAGATGTCAGGCCGCGGTGCCCAGACAGCAACAGAGGAGCAGACAGCTGCTTATAGTGAGGCGTGACCCGGCCCTGTTGTGCACCTCAGCAGCAAATATTCCCCTCCTGAGACCTGCCTACAGCCGTGGGCAGCTTACCGAGCGGCACCAATTGATCTGGCGGCTCCTTCCACCACCCGGCGATTGCGGCCTCCATCCAGCACTGAAGCCAGGGCCTGGGGTTTGGAGGAGACCCGGCCGTGAGCTCCGGGACCGGAACGTCGCTGCAGCAGGACCCGCGGAATAGCCTGCGGTCACCAGCCTCACCCATACTGCGGCAGTGTCTCATCCCAGGCCCCCTGACATCACAGGACTACGGTGGAATTCCCTCTCTGTGCCCAGGATTGCCAGGTGAACTCTGCAGCCTCCTGTCTGTGTCCCTGGCGGCAGCCATTTTACACTCACACCAGCACCATACAGCTACATTATCCTGCATAATGTCAGTGCACTTATAAGGCCGCCTGCTCGGTTTATGCTATTTCAATTATCCTGCCTGAGCCTCCTTTACATCTGCCCTCTGTGCAATAGTTCACTCCGCTGTGACCTTTCTCCTGACTAGCTTTGAGGTTGGAATCCCCTGAACTCGTCGCTGCTTCTTCACCTTCCTCATTGGGCCCTCTCTGTTGAGATGTGGATACCATTCACTCCTCTGAGTCGTCTACGCTGTTGCTCTGATAGGATGTAGTCGCCTTTAAAAATGTCTCCTCTTCATGACTCCTCGCAATCATTATAGCCGACATATCTACATACGTGGCATAGAAACTATCTGCCGTTCTGAGGCTCCCACGGAATTCTCCTTTCTACTAGTGTTATTGTCTCTCTTGACGGTACTACATTATGCCTCCAAAAAAGCATAAAGCCTCCAAATCGATTTCTCAAGTCGCCTTTTTAAGCCTTCTCCTTATCGTAATATGTCTCAAGGGACTGGGGTTCCTGCCATCGAATCGGACCCCTCGCCTACAACTTCCTCGCCAATGACAGCCTTATCTTCATTTCATAACCCCCCCCCTCCTCGCCACGTCTGGAGGACAGCGAAGCCTTAACGGTGGGCAACATGAAGTATTTGTTACACCAGTTTAAAGATGAAGTGGCTTCTGAGTTTCGTACTATGTTGCAGCCTTGCCAACGCTCTATTGAGGATCTAGGAGAGAGGACCGGACACCTGGAAACAAAGATGGGTAAGGTAGTGGGCTCCCTTAATACCCTTATCGACTCTCATGATACCCTTGAGGGAGAAGTGGCAGCTTTGCGGGATAAATTAGCAGATTTAGAAGACCACTCGCACAGAAATAACCTCAAGCTCAGAGGGGTTCCTGAATCCGTCTCTAATAGCAGCCTACATGACTATACTATCGAAATTTTTAAGAAGCTGCTGCCTTCTGCTACCTCATCGGATCTGATATTGGACTATATTCATAGAGTTCCGAAAGCCCGCAGTGCTCCCGAAGGGGCGTCGAGAGATGTCTTAATGAGAGTCCATTTTTTCCACATGAAAGAATTCTTGCTCAAAGCGGCTAGACCTTCCTCTGACACGGTGGAAGCTTTGGGCCCGCTTCAACTTTTTGGGGACCTATCACAGTAAACCCTCATCAAAAGACGCTCTTTTCAGCCCGTCACCATGGCCCTTCGGAAAGCTGGTATCGTATATAGGTGGGGCTTATATATTAATTGGAATATATCTGGAGATCAGAAGACTGGCTCTCCTGACCGCCGACTTCAGCAGGACTGGTCGACGGTTGGAAAGTAGGGCTGAACTCCTAATGTATCCTCCTTGCCAAGAACGGCCGTTTATTGGGCTATTGCTGATTTTCATAAGGTCTTACTAAGTTAAGAGTTTGTTATAGTCAACTACCTAGCCCTTTAATGTTTACTGTGACATTATTTGGCGGTGCCTTTTTTTCATATCGATTATTGTTGATTCACAGACCCCTGGTCTACATTGTGTGTTTCACTTTTTCCTCCCTGTTTACACTTACAGTGTTACTCTTTGTTAGCTCTAGGACTCTGTGACCTCTTCCAATCTCGCATACTGCTGAGGTACTGACTTTATTTACCTGCTAAGACCTAGGGATTGTAGTGTTTGTATGAGAAGAGAGTGGTCAACAGTGTCAAATGCAGCAGCTAGATCTAGACGAATAAGTAGTGAGTAATGTCCTTTAGACTTCGTAGTGACCAAATCATTAACCACTTTAGTCAGTGCTGTGTCTGCGGAGTGTTGGGAACAGAAGCCTGAGTGAAGTGGGTCCTATAAAGTGTGTGAGTTAAGAAAGTTTGTGAGTCGAGTGTAGGCAAGTCTCTCAAGTAGCTTAGGGAGACAAGGGAGCTGAGAGATAGGGCGGTAGTTTGAGAGAGCGATAGGGTCAGAATTTTGTTTTTTAAAATGGGAGTAATCACTGTATGCTTGAAGAGTGAAGGAAAAATACCAGTAGAGAGAGAGAGATTACAGATGTTAGTTAAGGTAGGGATGAGCACAAGAGACAGAGCTTTACTTATTTGTAGGGTAAAGGATAAAGAGGAGAGGTAGTAGAGAAGCAGGATAAGAAGAGTGATGATACTTCATCTTCATTTGTTGGATCAAATGAAGAGAGAGTGCCAGAGGGTTCAGTTAAAGAACGGAGCAGGTCACTGGCTGCCGAAGAGCATACCATTTCATCTCGGATCTTATCAATCTTCTCCTTGAAGTAGGAAGTACTGTAAGATCCTGTGCCTTGATAGTTGCTGGTGGGGTAGGTGAGGGAGGATTCAGAAGTAATCTATATTAAAGAGTCGTTTGGGGTTAGAGGCTTGAGCAGAGATAAGAGTTTGGAAATATGTTTGTTTGGTAGTGTCCAGGGCATTTCTATAAGAGTGGTAGACAGTCTTATATATGAGGAAGTCACTTGAAATACGGGATTTACGCCACTGACGTTCAAGTTTTCGCGTGAGTTTTTGTAGTTGTCTTGTTAATGTGATATGGAGAGGTCATGTGATGTTCCCACAAATACAGTAATAAGATCTAGTTTGTATTCTCTGCTTTATTACATGTCAGGACCCAAGGGTAATGCTCCACATCTTGTTCAGTAAGAGATGGGGCCTTAGGTGAAGTTCTGCCGTTCAGACTGGGTCAGAATGTAGTAAGCAGCTCTGGGCCTCTGTTGAAGGCTCAGTGGGCTACAGCTGACCCTCAGACCACCTGTTGCCCATCACTGCTTTAAAGCCCCTTCAGGTAGAATGACACTTTATTTGAGATACATAGCATGGTGTTAATAAAACAAGATCTGCCAATAAATAAAAGTGCAGTTTTGATAGTTTAAGTAGGAGGGGGGCAATGTTGAAATGTACGGGCAAAATATAAGTCTGCTTTAAGCAAAATGTAAGCATTGATCAATATTAGAGTTTATTGTTCTCTACATACAGCACCTGTTTAATATAAGATGCCCTTAATAATTTGATTAAAATAATAATGACTGTCAGACAATCAGAAAGGGGAACAGACCTACTTACTGTAGCAAGCCTGATGAACTCAAACGTTTTTGGGGGGGTCACCTGGACACCTAAGAGATTAGGCAGTCTCCAGAATGCCAATTTCCCAAGTAAAGGATGGTCAGGGAGCTTGATTACATAATTCGCATTGAATCAGCAGGGGGCCGCATTGATCTGATTGTGGCGTCACCCTTTCTCTGCAACTCGCATCTGGCTGCCCCTACTGAAGAAATTGCATTCACTGAAAATCCAGTCAGGTAAACATACAGTAGATTATTATTCTGGGATCTTCACGTATAGGCACACTGATCTGGTTCCTCTGGAGAGTCTTGGGAGGCAGGTAGAGTTTGCTGCTCAGCTGCTCTGACTGTTTTTGCAAGATGTAGGCCTTCGCTGCTTTGAAACAACTCAACCACTTCCGTAAGTAATTTTCCAACCAATACAGAATAAGACAACTTGTTGAGAAAAGCAAATTAATTATGATTTAATGGATTAAAGTATTGATTCAGAACTAGGCAGACACTAATTAACCTACTTTTATGTAATGTTCTGAACAGATAAATGTTAATTGTAGCTTCATTGTGTGAGAGAAGGACACACTCTGTTATCTTATTGTAGCTCACTTCAGGAGTTCAACTGCCCTCAAAAGAAGTACCCTTGAACTGTTGAAATTAAATGTTATGACTGTGTAAAGAAATGTAAAACATAATAATTAAAGCTGGCCATACACCAGAACAATATTGTTTCAACCAGCCAAGTAGTGATAATCTGGCAGTGTGTGGGAGCAAACAATAATCTTTTGCTTGCTCCCAAACACCGAAAAATGGCATAAAATGGTCATCCCAACTTATTGGAAAAATCAGACTTGTTTAGTGTAGGGGAAACGTTTCCCCACAATTGAATGATATTAAGAGAAGTAGGCGGACACTCTGTCCACCTACTTCTCTTCTGCATAGCACAGTACAGGTTGGGGTCACAGCCATGCACCCATGTACTGGCTGTGATTAGGGCAGCACGGACAGTGTAATGGTTAGCATTACTGCCTCACATCACAGAGGTCATGGGTTCGATTCCCACCATGGCCTTGTGTGGAGTTTGTATATTCTCCTCGTGCTTACGTGGGTTTCCTCCTAGTGTGAATGTGTGCTTTGGTGGTAGGGAATATAGATTGTTAACTCCACTGGGGCAGGGACTGATGTGAATTAATAAATATTCTCTGTGAAGCACTGCGGAATATGTTTGCGCTATATAAATAACTGGTAATAATAATAATAATAATTATGATGTGCTGCCTCAGTTTTCCAGGTCTCCCCTGGGGCTAACCTACTTGTGTATCGCTGGCTGATGGTCCTTGCTGTGGGTGATCTGATTCAGCCAGTGTCTGCAGAAGGGGCTGCTGACAGACATCCCTGATGATGAGTGCGGGTGAGCAGCTGTTGTCTGGCTGAGTGATACTGACTCGGGTCACTCTCTTTCAGAAGAGTGACATTAGCTACTTGCACTGAGAAGTCACAGAACTATGGGCAGAATCGTAGCACAGATGGGGGGAAGTAGAGGTGATCAGTCACATTCTGGGCTCCATGAGACCAGCCAGTATGGTGACGGAGCCCCCCGCCATAGTGAAGTCCGGTATATACTGTGAGGGCAGTCTGCAGACATTCAGTATGTGACACGGAGTGTGTCAATGATCCTTGTTTCTACTAAACTGGGTCTTCCCAGGAGGTCACCCATCCAAATACTGACCCAGGCCAACACTGCTTCGCATCCAAGATCGGAGAAGTGCGAACGAAAGAGTAGCAGAATTGGATTCTAAAAAATTTCATGCCGTTTCTGAGTAGCTCCAGACCTACTCCTTTCTTGCGATCACTGCAGTCAGTTTAGTTCCTGGTTTGACGTAACAAAAACACCCTGAACCTACCTCCCACCAGTTCCAGTACTTGTCCTCAAGTTCTAATACTTCTCTTCCATTGAAGAATGTCTCCATCCTGTACCTTGTTAAAACCATTGGGCTCACTTTACCTTCTCTGCTTCAAACTATACATGTTAACATATTTTCTGGGTACGTTTTGTGATGTAGGCCAAGCACCTTTTTAGTTACCCTTCTTTGTACACTTTGGGGTAAATTTACTAAGCTCCCGATTTTGACCGAGATGCCGTTTTTTCATCAAAGTGTCATCTCGGTAATTTACTAAGCAATAATCACGGCAGTGATGAGGGCATTCGTAATTTTTTGCAAGTCCAAGAAAAAAATTACGAATGAATACACCATCGGTCAAAACGCGGCTGTTTAAGTATGAATCTCGGTAATTTACTAAGAAGTGCAAAGCAAAAAACAAACAAACACTGCCGTGAAAAATTACAACTCGTAAAAAAGTGCTAAAAAAAAACAGACCTGCTTTTTTTCCCCGTGATTGGATAGGCATGCAGGGATCCATGAGATCCGTGCATGTATATCAGTGGGAAGGGGTGGCAAAGTTGTTATTTTATAAAAAAAAATTGCGTGGGGTCCCCCCTCCTAAGCATAACCAGCCTCGGGCTCTTTGAGCCGATCCTGGTTGCAGAAATATGGGGGAAAAATTGACAGGGGTTCCCCCATATTTAAGCAACCAGCATCGGGCTCTGCGCCTGGTCCTGGTTCCAAAAATACGGGGGACAAAAAGAGTAGGGGTCCCCCGTATTTTTAAAACCAGCACCGGGCTCCACTAGCTGGACAGATAATGCCACAGCCGGGGGTCACTTTGATATAGTGCCCTGCGGCCGTGGCATCAAAAATCCAACTAGTCACCCCTGGCCAGGGTACCCTGGGGGAGTGGGGACCCCTTCAATCAAGGGGTCCCCCCCCCCAGCCACCCAAGGGCCAGGGGTGAAGCCCGAGGCTGTCCCCCCCCCCATCCAATGGGCTGCGGATGGGGAGGCTGATAGCCTTTTGTGATAATGAAAAGATATTGTTTTTAGTAGCAGTACTACAAGGCCCAGCAAGCCTCCCCCGCATGCTGGTACTTGGAGAACCACAAGTACCAGCATGCGACGGAAAAACGGGCCCGCTGGTACCTGTAGTACTACTACTAAAAAAATACCCAAAAAAAGACAAGACACACACATCGTGAAAGTAAAGATTTATTACATACATGCACACAAACATACATACATACTTACCTTATGTTCACACGCAGGTCGGTCCTCTTCTCCAGTAGAATCCAAGGGGTACCTGTTGAATAAATTCTACTCACCAGATCGCGGGTCCCAGGCTCCTCGGGGCATCCATTTGTAATCCACGTACTTGCATAAAATAAGAAAACGGAAAGCCGAGCCACGAACTGAAAGGGGCCCCATGTTTTCACATGGGACTCCTTTCCCCGAATGCCAGAAACCCACTCTGACTGATGTCTAAGTGGGTTTCTTCAGCCAATCATGGAGCGCCACGTTGTAGCACTCTCCTGATCGGCTGTGTGCTCCTGTACTGTATGACAGGCGGCACACGGCAGTGTTACAATGTAGCGCCTATGCGCTCCATTGTAACCAATGGTGGGAACTTTCTGCCCTGCGGTTGACCTAAAGTGACGTCACCGCTGAGCAGAAAGTTCCCACCATTGGTTACAATGGAGCGCATAGGCGCTACATTGTAACACTGCCGTGTGCCGCCTGTCATACAGTACAGGAGCACACAGCCGATCAGGAGAGTGCTACAACGTGGCGCTCCCTGATTGGCTGAAGAAACCCACTTAGACATCAGTCAGAGTGGGTTTCTGGCATTCGGGGAAAGGAGTCCCATGTGAAAACATGGGGCCCCTTTCAGTTCGTGGCTCGGCTTTCCGTTTTCTTATTTTATGCAAGTACGTGGATTACAAATGGATGCCCCGAGGAGCCTGGGACCCGCGATCTGGTGAGTAGAATTTATTCAACAGGTACCCCTTGGATTCTACTGGAGAAGAGGACCGACCTGCGTGTGAACATAAGGTAAGTATGTATGTATGTTTGTGTGCATGTATGTAATAAATCTTTACTTTCACGGTGTGTGTGTCTTGTCTTTTTTTGGGTATTTTTTTAGTAGTAGTACTACAGGTACCAGCGGGCCCGTTTTTCCGTCGCATGCTGGTACTTGTGGTTCTCCAAGTACCAGCATGCGGGGGAGGCTTGCTGGGCCTTGTAGTACTGCTACTAAAAACAATATCTTTTCATTATCACAAAAGGCTATCAGCCTCCCCATCCGCAGCCCATTGGATGGGGGGGACAGCCTCGGGCTTCACCCCTGGCCCTTGGGTGGCTGGGGGGGGGGACCCCTTGATTGAAGGGGTCCCCACTCCCCCAGGGTACCCCGGCCAGGGGTGACTAGTTGGATTTTTGATGCCACGGCCGCAGGGCACTATATCAAAGTGACCCCCGGCTGTGGCATTATCTGTCCAGCTAGTGGAGCCCGGTGCTGGTTTTAAAAATACGGGGGACCCCTACTCTTTTTGTCCCCCGTATTTTTGGAACCAGGACCAGGCGCAGAGCCCGATGCTGGTTGCTTAAATATGGGGGAACCCCTGTCATTTTTTTACCCATATTTCTGCAACCAGGATCGGCTCAAAGAGCCCGAGGCTGGTTATGCTTAGGAGGGGGGACCCCACGCAATTTTTTTTAAGGATTTTACAGTGTTTAATTTAAAAAAAAAAAAAAAAAAAATGAACCCCAGCACGGATCACACAGATCCGGCCGAGATTCATTGTAAAAAAGTCGGCAGTGTTTTGCTAATCACTGCCGTAAAAATAAAAAATAAAACACGAATGACATCGACATCGGAACAAAAGAAAAACCCGAATACGGCAGCTTAGTAAATCCGTCGTAACAAATTCAAAAAGTTGCAGTTTTACACTTTCGATGTCATTCGTGATTGAACTTTGACCTGAAACGGGAAAATACGAATGTTAGTAAATTTACCCCTTTGAATGTGTTTATATTCTTTTGGAGATATGGCCTGCAGAACTGGACACAGTATTCCAGATGAGGCCGTACCAATAACCTATACAGTGGCATTATTAAAACTTTTTTTTTTCCCCTGCTACTGATTCCTTTCCCTATACAACCAAGCATCTGAGTTGCCATTCTCATTGCTTTATGGGATTGCTTCTCTGCCTTTAAGCCGTTTTATTTAGTGACCACAAAATCCCTTTCCTCCTCAGTAGTTTCCATTATAGTACTCTTCATACTGTGTTTAGCCTTTGTGTTGTTGAGACCTAAGTTCATGATTTTGCATTTTTTAGCAGTAAACTTTAGTTGCAACATTATTGGTGGTCATTCCGAGTTGTTCGCTCGCTGCCGTTTTTATCAGAATTGCGATCAGGCTAAAAACCGTCAGTTCTGCGCATGCGTATGGGCCGCAGGGCGCATGCGCTAAGTACTTTCACACAAAAGTATGCAAATTTACACAGGGCCGAGCAACGCATTTCAGTCGCTCTGCTGATCGGTGAGTGATTGACAGGAAGTGGGTGTTTCTAGGTGGTAACTGAGCGTTTTTCGGGAGTGTGCTAAAAAACGCAGGCGTGCCAGGCAAAAATGCAGGAGTGGCTGGGGAAACGGGGGAGTGGCTGGCCGAACGCAGGGCGTGTTTGTTACGTCAAACCAGGAACTAAACTGACTGCAGTGATCGCAAGATAGGAGTAGGTCTGGAGCTACTCAGAAATGGCATGACATTTTTTAGAATCCAATTCTGCTAATCTTTCGTTCGCACTTCTGCTAAGCTAAGATACACTCCCAGAGGGCGGTGGCTTAGTGCTTGCACTGCTGGAAAAAGCAGCTAGCTGTGTCAAATTCCTTACTAAAGTCTAGATATGCTTCATCAACCCCCCCCCCCCCCCTTTGTTCTATTATTTTAGTCACGGAGTCAAAAAAGTCAACAAGATCTGTTTGGCATGATCTCCCACCAGTAAACCAATGCTGTTTGGGATCCTATAAGTTGTTTGATTTAAGATATTCCACAACTCTTTCTTTTAATAATGTTTCCATTACTTTCCCTACTACTGATGTAAGGCTAACTGGTCTGTAGTTACTTCTGTCAAACTCAAATTGCATATTTTGGTATTTAGAATACACTATGGCATTTACTAATGTACGCATCTACGACACATGCGTCAAATACACATGACGGTAGAAGATGCATTTGTTAATAAATATCATACTGTAACACATACTGTAGCAAATATTTCTTACTTACAGATAATATACACATAGGCACCATCTACCCAACACACCGTTTATATATATATATATATATATATATTGTAACACATGTGTAACCGTGACAATTGCGCAAAAACGCTTATAGACACACAGGGACATATTATCTCCCCATGTCTGGTATCAAAATGATCATCAGTTCATTAGCTTAAATCTGGTAGTAGCAAAAAGACCGTAGCATGTGGCATTCGCAAGATATTATCAAGTATTAGATATGTGAAGATAATATGAATAAGTAATTAGTTATACAGAAACTAGTTGTCAAGTGAAACTGAGAACAGTAACAGTCGAATTCCTGAAGACAATACCTTTGAAGGGGACTAATGGACTATCAAGATTTGAAACTGTGTATTTTACTGACCAATTGTAGCAGTGCATCCCCTCCTGCACGGTGGGGGTTGGAAGTCCTGTATAAATATCGGACAAGCCACAGTAAGCATTAGATCTCCTATCTTAAATCACCGCGGTTATCTGCTGATGACTGTGGCCTGGATCCAGGGGGCGCCTGCATATGTATTTGATCTGTTACCTGTAAGTCCTTGTTGGTGTGTTATATGGTACTTCCATTTCTCTGCATATTTGTGTTTATTGTTTGATCAATTGTTACTGCATTCTGTATGTGTTTTTCCCTTTTCTCTTTATTAAATGTTTTGCAGGCTGGAGCGCAGTACACTTGTAATGTGTTCATTTAAGGTATAGTGGCGCACTTCTCCTCATCCGAGTTGCGTCTGGGTACATTAACAATTGCATTGGTTTTTAAATATTAATAACTTTTGCACTTCTTACTTCTATGCCTCCACTTTTGTGCAGTGGTACTACATCCGCTCTTTTACAGTCGTTTGGAATTGTACCTATAGCTAGTCACTGGTTGAATAATTCTGTTAGTGATACTACCAGCCCATCTTTAAGCTCTTTTAGTATCCTCGGATGTATCCCATCTGGCCTCATTGATTTGTCCACTTTCAGTTTTGAGAGTTCTGTTAGGAACTCTCCTCTGTAAATGTACTTTCATCTGTCTTATTTTTATGAATGTCCTTGCGACTTAACTGTGGTCCCTTCCCCTCTCCTTCTGCAGTGAATACGGAGCAAAAATAATTATTTAGTTCAGGGCTTGACACATTTTTCTAAAATCTAGGAGCTAGGATGAAAGTGTAGGAGTCAGACCACTTTTGTCATCCGTCTGTCCGCACAAAATAAAAAACCTGAACCCCCCCCCACGTCTGAACAGCTTCCCCCCACCACCCAGTCAAACCAACCCCATGGCTACACAATTAAGGAGGCCCCCCAGGCAAACCAGCCTTCCGCAGCAATCCCCTGGGCAAACAATCCCCTCACCCTGGGGCCATATTACTACCTCCGCCGTAGCCGCAATCCTCAGCCATGCATAGACCTTCTTATCAGAGATCTCTATGCAGCTGGCGTTTGGAGACAGCAGACAGTGCAGGTCGGGATGGACAGGCACAGCAGGCAGCGCAGGCAGGGACGGACACTCAGCACCTGCAGACCTGTGCATGAAATGGCCACCACAATACAGGCACTCCCACGAATCTCCACTGGGGCTGAAGAGGATCTGCTTCCTCCCTCACTCCACAATCTGGTAGCCAGGCAGCAAAATCTAGGAGCCATAGTTACCTGGCCCCTGGTATTTGTCGAGCCCTGATATAGATTATCTGCTATTGCCTTGTCTCCCTCAACCAAACTCCCACACTCTGTCTCAAGTCTTATTATTTCTCCATTTAATTTCCTCCTTTCACTTATATACTTTAAAAAAAGTTTTGCCCAATTTATCTACTGACTGGGCCATTTTCTTCTTAGCTTCTGCCTTTGCACGCCTGATCACCTTCATCCACTGAATGGCTGAAACATCTCCCCATTTCTTCCTAAAATTCAACTTTGTTTTTGTGTGGCATGAGTTGGACCCTGTCTTTATACTAAACTATACTGCTTGATGGTCACTGGATCCTAGGTTTTCACCCACATATATGTTTGATATCCTGTCACCATGTGAGAGTATTAAATCTAATATTGCATCTTTGCGATTTGGGCTCCCTCACCAATTGCTTGCTCCCTGTCAGGAATTTAGAAATTTACCATTTTAGTTGGACAGACAAGTTGGACAGTTGGAAGGTTGGAGGAAAGTTGGTCTGGTGTATGGCACACAGAAACTATTAGTGCAGAAAATAGGGTGTGTACAGTATTGTGTAGGGAAGTCACCAGAGTAAGATTTGCATAGTACTGTTAGTAATGGTGGCACCAGAATAAGCTTATCGCAAGGTTGGTAGCCTCACCACAACAAAATCTTTTTTTTTTTTAATGGGAAGGGTAGTGTCACCTACGTAAGCTCCATATCATACTGGGGTCACATTGATATCACTAGAATAAGTGATGTATTTCATTGTGTTATGGTTACCATATTGGAGTTCAGCGAGTAGACATAAGCATTAGATCTCTTCTGTACATAGAGTGAAGCATCACAGTTGGTGTGGAGAGGAGGAGTGATTTTAGGACTCTGCTTGTATAACATTCCTCGATGTTTCCACAGAAGTGGAAGGAAGTGCTACGGGACTCCTAGAGAGTTTGTCACTACCTGTGACCCAATGTCTGAAATGTAGAGCAGGAGGGTGGCTAGAAGTAGCCTGAGAGCAGAATCCATAGAGGAGATCATCTTAGCTGCAGCCCATAAATGAGATTAGTGCCTGAGCTTGGAAGTCCCCTCACAGAAGCACCCACAATCCAACAGAGAGCCATGTTGAAACTATTTTACTGCAGTAACTTTCTCGGACAGGACTAAGGTAAAAGTTCAAATTAGATTCCCTTAGCACACTTTAGGAAATGTGCTGTATTGAGAAAAAGATGTAAAAAAGTTGTCTTATGTATAAGGGGTGTGCAATAAGTTCCCGGATATGCAATGCATAGGTAGACACAATCTGATGGTTGTGAACTGTAATCTCTGACTAAAGTTCTTGTGAGGTGTCAAGATACAGGACCGCATATAAGCAGCACTGCACACTGAAGAAGTCAGAATGTTTACTTCCTTCACAAACTCATTATAGAGCTCAACTAAGGCAACTGGAGACATAACGACTATAAGAGTGGTCTGTGGCAACAGGAGAGTTTTGACCGACTTTCGGGCCGCTTTTGAGGAGGAAGCACCATCCCGAACCACTGTGTGTGAATTTTGGTGCAAGAGACGGTCACTGCAAAATGAATAGCGCTGCGGCCGACCTGTGTCCGCCATCACCGAGGACAACGTTGCTGCCGTTCAGGCCATAGTTATAATATATAATACTTTTTGTGCATCCAGAAACTTATTGCACACCCCTCGTATTTCACTAAAGAGAGATAGTCTTACCATACATTTGTCATCAGGAGATTGTAGTGAGCTACTACTATACATTATCTGATCCAGCACCTGTTTGCATATACAGTGCATCCGGAAAGTATTCACAGCGCTTCACTTTTTCCACATTTTGTTATGTTACAGCCTTATTCCAAAATGGAATAAATAAATTTTTCCCCTCAAAATTCTACACACCCCATAATGACAACGTGAATTTTTTTTTTTAAATTTTTGCAAATTTATTACAAATAAAAACTAAGAAATTACATGTACATAAGTATTCACAGCCTTTGCTCAATACTTTGTTGATGCACCTTTGGCAGCAATTACAGCCACAAGTCTTTTGAATATGATGCTACAAGCTTGGCAGACTTATCTTTGGGCAGTTTCGCCCATTCCTCTTTGCAGCACTTCTCAAGCTCCATCAGGTTGGATGGGAAGCATTGGTGCACAGCCATTTTCAGATCAGAGATGTTTAATCGGATTCAAGTCTGGTCTCTGGTTGGGCCACTCAACGACAGTCACAGAGTTGTCCTGAAGCCAATACTTTGATATCTTGGCTGTGTGCTTAGGGTCGTTGTCCTGCTGAAAGGTGAACCATCACCCCAGTTTGAGGTCAAGAGCGCTCTGGAGCAGGTTTTCATCCAGGATGTCTCTGTACATAACTGCATTCATCTTTCCCTCTATCCTGACTAGTCTCCCAGTTCCTGCTGCTGAAAAACATCCCCATAGCATGTATCTGGCACTGTGGGACAATGTGTATCTGGCACTGTGGGACAATGTGTATCTGGCACTGTGGGGTAATGTGTATCTGGCACTGTGTGTACTGTGTAAAAAGGGGACTCTCCCAGATATCTGAAAAATGCATGAAAAAAACAACACGGTTGCCCTTGGTAATGTTGCATTTACAATTAATACAAAATGTGATGATTGCATTACAACAACAACCACGTTCAGAATGTGATAAGAACATTGCTTCACTATTGTGCAAGTTCTGTTAAATTTAGAAGTTATTATACATCTACAATATACAATAGGTATTTAGGGACATTGGGGGTCATTCCGATTTGTTCGCTCGCTAGCTACTTTTAGCAGCCGTGCAAACGCATAGTCGCCGCCCACGGGGGAGTGTATTTTCGCTTTGCAAGTGTGCAAACGCCTTTGCAGCCGAGCGCAGCAAAAACATTTTGTGCAGTTTCTGAGTAGCTCTGGACTTACTCAGCACTTCCGATCACTTCAGTCTTTTTGGTGCCGGAATTGACGTCAGACACCCGCCCTGCAAATGCCTGTACACGCCTGCATTTTCCAAAACACTCCCAGAAAACGGTCAGTTGACACCCATAAATGCCCTCTTTCTGTCAATCACCTTGCGTTCGGCTGTGCGAATGGAATCTTTGCTAAATCCATCGGCCAGCATCGATTCTCTTTATACTCGTATGATGCGCCTGCACATTGCGGCGCATGCGCAGTCTTGCCGTTTTTTTACCTGATCGCTGCGCTGCGAAAATCGTCAGCGAGCGATCAACTCGGAATGACCCCCATTGTACAGTTTTCCTATTGTATAGTATTGTTATTTGATTTATCTTTTTAGTTGTAGTTTATCAAAGGTAAACATGCCTTTTGTATTCTATCAATGCTGCCCATTAATACATTAGAGGCTGACCAACATAATGGAATACGTGAGTGAAGAAATCCAGAAAATACCTTAAAATCCAGAAAATACCTTATAGAAATGTTGGGTTGTTTTCCGAACAGTTTGTTTAATATTCGACTAAATTTCTCTGTATGAATAATTTATGTGTTATTGTGTTCCCACTTATCCCCAAAGCAGCAGCAAAGTGAGAAAAAGCTTTTTATTAGGGTATGAGAAATGTGTAGCAGCAGTGGTTAGATTTCTACTTCTTGCACACAGAAAATAAGTGTTATGGTAGACTTACCACACAGAGTTCACAGGGAAACATCAGGGTGTAGAGTGGATCTTGATCCAGAGGCACCAACAGGTAAAGCTTTAGCTGTTCCAGGATGCATAGGGGCCTCCTCTATAACCCCGCCTCCAGGCACTGAGAGCTGAGTTTTGATAACCAGTCCAATGCAGGAGCAGGCAAGAGAAAAGGCAGATGTTAGTATATACACATTCTCACGACAGGAGAAGGTACCAGTGGCTAATGCCATACAAACTCAAAGAAGCTAGGTGCGTCAGGGTGGGCGCCATGTGGAACCCTGTGTACTTTGCAGAAAAAGTGTTAACAATGGTAAGTCTACCATAACACTTTTCTGCAGCAGGGTACACAGGTTTCCACAGGGAAACATCGGGGATGTCCTAAAGCAGTTCCTCAAGGGAGGGGACGCACCGTAGCAGATGTGAGAATCTGGCGTCCTGGAAACATCCTGGGAGGCGAAGGTATCAAAGGCATAGAACTTAAGAAAAGTGTTCACTAAGGACCATGTAGCCACCTTGCACAATTGTTCTGCGGACTCGCCATAGTGGGCCGCCCAAGACAGTCCAACAGACTGAGTAGAATGGGCCTTAATCGCAGCAGGAGCTGGCAGTCCAGCCTGCGTGTAAGCTTGTGCAATCACCATTCTAATCCATCTGGCCAAGGTTTGCTTGTTCGCAGGCCAGCCATGTTTGTGGAAACCAAACTGGACAAAGAGGGCATCTGACCTCCTAATAGAGGCAGTCCTCTCCACATAGACACGGAGAGCCCTGATCACATCCAAAGAACGTTCTTTGGCTGACAAGTCTGAAGATATAAAGGCCGCAACCACAATCTCTTGGTTAAGGTGAAATGAGTACCACCTTAGGCAAATAACCTGGACAAGTTCGTAGAACTGCCCGGTCATGGTGAAAAATCAGAAAGGGTGGATAACAGGACAAAGGGGGTCATTCCGAGTTGATCGCTAGCTGCTTTCGGTCGCTGCACAGCGATCAGGCAAAAAAATGGCACTTCGGCGCATACGTATGCGGCACAATGCGCACACGCGTCGTACTATTACACCGACCGATGTAGTTTCACACAAGGTCTAGCAAAGCTTTTCAGTCGTACTGCTGACCGCAGAGTGATTGACATGAAGTGGGCGTTTCTGGGTGTCAACTGGCCGTTTTCAGGGAGTGTTTGGAAAAATGCAGGCATGGCTGGGCAAACGCAGGGCGTGTTCATGACGTCAAAACAGGAACTGAATAGTCTGAAGTGATCGCAAGCGCTGAGTAGGTCTGACGCTATTCTGAAACTGCACAAAATAATTTTGTAGCCGCTCTGCGATCCTTTCGTTCGCACTTCTGCTAAGCTAAAATACACTCCCAGTGGGAGGCGCCATAGCGTTTGCACGGCTGCTAAAAACAAAGTGCCTAAGTCCGACACCCGTCTTGCAGAGGCAATAGCCAGCAAGAACAGGACCTTGGCTGTGAGCCACTTGAGGTCCACCAATTCAAAAGGTTCAAAGGGAGACTCTTGTAGGGCATTCAGCACAACAGACAGATCCCATGGAGCCACAAGGGGAACACAGGGAGGCTGAATATGTAGAACACCGTGAGTGAATGTATGAACATCAGGTATAGAGGCAATCTTGCGCTGAAACCATACCGACAAGGCAGATATGTGAACCTTGAGGGAGGCCAGACGAAGATCTAAGTCCAAGCCTTTTTGCAGAAAAGCCAGAAACCTGGAAGTTTTAAATCTACCAGTGTCATAATTCTTATCAGCACACCAGGTCAACTAAGAATGCCAAACTCTGTAATAAATCCGGGCAGAAGCCGGTTTGCGGGCCTTCAGCATAGTTTGAATAACCGCCTCAGTAAATTCTTTGGCCCTAAGCAGTGATGCTTCAAGAGCCATGCCATCAAAGCCAGTCTGGCCAGGTCCGGGTAGAGACAAGGGCCCTGTACGAGGAGGTCTTGATGCTGAGGAAGTAGAAGGGGACGCTCTGTCGACAGATCCTGAAGGTCTGAAAACCTATGCCGTCTGGGCCACGCTGGAGCGACTAGAAGTAGAATTCCTCCTTCTTGCTTGAACTTCCGCAGTACCAAGGGAAGGAGTGACACCGGAGGGAATACGTAAGGCAGCTGAAAGTTCCACGGAACTGCCAGTGCGTACACGAATACTGCCTGAGGATCCCTGGTCCGTGATCTGAAGACCGGAACCTTGTGATTGTGTTGAGGCGCCATTAGACCTACGTCTGGTAGGCCCCACCTGTCCACCAGGAGTTGAAAGACTTCTGGATGAAGGCTCCACTCTCTGGAGTGAATGTCCTGGTGGCTGAGGAAGTCCGCTTGCCAGTTTAGGACGCCCGGAATGAGCACTGCCGATATGGCTGGCAGATGGCATTCCGACCAACAAAGGATTTTTGACACTTTCATCATTGCCATGCAGCTTCGAGTGCCGCCTTGATAGTTTATGTATGCCACGTGGTGGCGTTGTCTTACTGTACCTGAACAGGCCTGTTCTGTAACTGAGGCAGGGCAAAAGGTTGTGCATTGAACACTGCTCTCAGCTCCAAAATGTTGATTGGGAGGAGGGATTCCTCCTTAGCCCTACTACCCTAAAACGAGTGTTGCTCCAACACCGCTCCCCATCCCCACAGACTGGTGTCCGTTGTCAGTAGGACCCAGTTGGGGATCAAGAATGGACGGCCCCTGCACAATTGCTGGTCCTGGAGCCACCAGGACAGCGTCAGACGAACCTACGGAGTCAACGACACCATCTGATATCTAATCTGATGAGGTAGGCCATCCCTCTTTGACAGGATCAACCGTTGCAGGGGACGAGAGTGAAATTGAGCGTACTCTACCATGTTGAAGGATGACACCATAAGGCCAAGGACTTGCATCGCCGAGTGTATAGACTCTCTGGGGTGACGAATGAAGTGTCTTATCCTGTCCTGAAGCTTCAGGACTCTGGGGGTAATTCAGATCTGATAGCTTCTGTGCGTTTTCGCACAACGGGCGATCAGGTCCAAACTGCGCATGCACCGCAAAGCACAGGCGCATGGCAGAGCCTGTATTTGGTAGTGAAGGTTGCCAATAGCAAACCGCAGGAACTGCTGCTGCGATATGGCAATTGAGTGCAGCGTTTCCATACAAAACTTGTACTCTTACAAATTTGTTCAGAGATTTGAGGTTGAGTGTAGGCCCGGAAAGACTCATTGGATTTCGGGACCAGAAACAGGGTCGAGTAGTAACCTCTACCCCTCTGGGACTGAGGTAGCAGCACAACCACTCCTGTACTCAGGAGAGAACCTACAACCGTTTGCAGTGCCTGTGCTTTCAACAGATCCGAAGGGAGAGCCATAGTGCAGAACTGGTGAGGGGGATGTCTCTTGAATGAGACCACATATTGGTGAGGAACAACTTCCAGTACCCATGCGTCTGAAGTGGTCGTGAGCCAGACCTGGGCGAACTGTAGAAGTCGGCCTCCCATCCTGGGGTCTCCCAGGGGGAGGCCTGCCCTGTCATGCAGCAGGCTTGTTATGTTTTGCAGCAGACTGACAGGCTGCCAAAGACTGTTTTGCCTTGGGCTTGGTGGTTTTGGGAGCATGAGATTGTTTCGGCTATGTCTGGCCTGTATCGCGGCAGCCTGTTGCCGCTGGACGCGGCGTTGTGACGTCACCCGGAAGTGACATCCATGCCGCTCTCCCACCATTGCCTAGTTACCGCTCAACAAAGCACAATCCGCTGTGTGATCACTAGACAACACAACCAGCAATCCTGCCGCGCTGCCCAGCAACCCAAACTGGGAGATTGTGAACACTGCGGGCCCAGGAATAGCTGTGATAACAATGTGAATAATATCAGGCTGCCGCGATACAGGCATGTTCGGTCTGGTGGCGGGAAGTCAGTGAACGCTGGAGACCAGGTGAGCACACACTTATGGTGATTAGCTATGGTATAAGAGTACTGTGAGTTATGTGATACAGTGGATTCTCCCCTGATGACGGCAATGTCCGAAACGGCCTTTGGGAGTCAACCTTGGGCAGGAGTCTCACTTCCCCAGTTTGGATGGTGTTCATAAATTGGACTGCCAAGTATTGAATATTCTTACTCACTTGTTGTTTGCCTCTGATATGGCGTTAATAAATACCTTGTGACATGGGATTTAAGAGGAGTGCTGGTCCTATTTTACCATAGCCCCTGCTGGAGCCTCATGGTGATTGTTATATATTTCATGGACTGTCCGGGCACCCATGGATTGGAAATACACTAGTGTTGTGCGGCTTCAACGTGTATATATATATATATATATATATATCTCAAAGCGTGGTCACAGAATAGCAGAATACTTGTACAATATACTCTGCAATGTACACCATTTCTCAACTAACGCTGTCTCTATGTCATGTAGGATACTTAAGTGAATGTAAAGTAAATGTAAGGTCTCGGCGCTGTACACAGGCTGCTTTACATGGGAGACCTTGCCCTCCCTGCTGCAGCTATGCTGTTAAGATGGCGCCCAGAGTCTCTGTGAGGGAGTGAGGGAGAGTGAGGCAGCTCCAGGGCGGGAAATCTGTGAGGAGATGGCGCCCTGGGCTGGGGGAGGGGCTACAGGTCAAGAGCTTCCTCCCATATGCTGGACTTCCACCCCAGGTCTGTGGATCCTTAGTAAACAGGTGTTAATACACTTAACCTGTGCTCCGAATGCCCTGGTGGTCTAGTGGGGTCCCTGCGCAGTGACAGTGTCCACGCCAGCGCCACGGTCCATCTCCCCAGACCGCAGATCGAACGTGATTTAATGGGTCTCCCGCCTAGGAGACCTCTTACCTCCTCCCCGTAGCAGCCACCCAATCCAGGAGAGCAATCTGCGACTGTGCCTAAGTCGGGATGCCTCCGCCGCAGGTACCCGGGAACCAGGCCAACGGGAGTGTGCGGCATCGGTTGGGAGGTGAAGGAGCTGCAGTACTGAATGTCGCTCTGATATACAGCGCTGCAAGCCCAGTCACAAAAGCTAAATATCTTCTTTTTGAAAAGCTTTCAGGGCTGCTCAGCGCAACTTCCCTGTTCAGCGACCTGCTGCTGCAGGCACTAACTCAAAAAACAGAGCTCTCAGTGCCTGGAGGTGGGGTTATAGAGGAGGCCCCTATACATCCTGGGACAACTAAAGCTTTACCTGTTGGTGCCTCTGGCTCAAGATCCACTCTACACCCTGATGTTTCCCTGTGGAAACCTGTGTACCCTGCTGCAGAAATGCTTGTATTTGTCATCTCTGTATATCGAGATCAGACAAGCAGGAAACAATTCTGCAACTCAGACTGTGAAAATCAATGTTGGAAGCAGAGCAGTATGTGGGAGATTTACAAACCAGCATGTTGCAGAGAACACTGATGCTCATCCCAATAATCCTCTGTGGTGGGTATTGGAGCAGTTCTCTTCAAAAGTAAAAAAGTAGTATTTTAATATACATAACTATTAGTCCCAGCAAGCCCTGGCACCCATCAGCTGCTTAAGTATGCAGAGGCTTACAGAACGTGAAGTTCCAGCATACTAATGGCTGCCTGAACGTACTGGCATTTGAATAACTACATGCACCAATGTGATCTTGCATCCAGGGCTTGCAGGGGCATGTAGTTGTACATAATAAAGTGCTAAAAATAATACCTCACTAAACCATATTAAGAATCCTTGACAAAAAAAGTGAATCACTCTGACCAACCAATTGCTTCTTTATCCTGCGGCACTGCTCTTCGCTCACTTTGATTCCTGGAATTCATAGAGAAGGGTGTGGAATGCTTTGCTGAAAAATGGGAACTTTTTATATTCATTTTATATCCTCCACAGAGCTAGATAAGATATTTCAAATATTTGACTCCACAGCATGGTATTCTTACTTACTTCAACAATATTAAGTTATATTTTATGGTATCCATCATCTCCTCCTTTTCCCCCTTACTGAACTTCATACATTTATGTATATCTTAGGGGTTATGTATTTTCCATTACGGGACGGAGCTCTGTCCTATTCTACCCTCCTACCCCCTTCATTTCTTGATTCTCTTCCCAAATTCTTTACTGTCTTTTTTTGTATCTCTTCAGGGTAGTCTATTCTCCTTATTTAAAATTATGCACCTGGCCCTCATTCCGAGTTGTTCGCTCGCTAGCTGCTTTTAGCAGCATTGCACACGCTAGGCCGCCATTCTCTGGGAGTGTATCTTAGCTTAGCAGAATAGCGAACGAAAGATTAGCAGAACTGCTACTAAATATTTTCTTGCAGTTTCTGAGTAGCTCCAGACCTGCTCCTAGATTGCAATCAGCTCAGTCCGTTTAGTTCCTGGTTTGACGTCACAAACACGCCCTGCGTTCGGCCAGCCACTCCCGCGTTTTTCCCTGACACGCCTGCATTTTTTTAGCACACTCCCGGAAAACGCTCAGTTACCACCCAGAAACGCCCCTTTCCTGTCAATCATTCACCGATCAGCAGTGCAACTGAAAAGCGACGCACGAATATTAGCAAATCTACTAAGTTTTGTGTTAAATAACTTAGCGCATGCGCTCTGCGTACCATGCGCATGCGCATTTAACAACAAATCGCAGCATAGCGACAATCGGCAACGAGCGAACAACTCGGAATGACCACCCTAGTGGTATATTTACTAAAGGTCGATTTTGTTAAATTTTGTTCAATCTTAATCAAGTAAAATCAATTTTAATGGATGTTCGGCTTCCTGGCAAAAAGGTGCATTTACTAACATATAAAAATGAAGATGAAAAATCATGCCTTAGCAAATGTGTATTTTATCCCTGGAAGCTCAACAACGATTTTAATCTATTTGAAATCTATTAAAATTGATCACAATCGGCCTTCAGTAAATATACCCCCTAATGTTTTGTGGGCCTCTTAGATGTTATGGGTCCATTGTGTATCTTTTAGCTCAAATGTTTATCTGTAACCTATTAATGTCCTGGCATTTTGACCCATGACATGATTTGAACTTTGGGGGTAATTCCAAGTTGATCGCAGCAGGAAATTTTTTAGCAGTTGGGCAAAACCATGTGCACTGCAGGGGGGCAGATATAACATATGCAGAGAGAGATAGATTTGGGTGTGGTGAGTTCAATCTGCAATCTAAATTGCAGTGTAAAAATAAAGCAGCCAGTATTTACCCTGCACAGAAACAAAATAACCCACCCAAATCTAACTCTCCCTGCAGTGCACGTGGTTTTGCCCAACTGCTAAAAAATTTCCTGTTGCGATCAACTTGGAATTTACCTCCTTTGTCTTTTCTGCTGCTCATGTGTATTCTGTATATCGCTGTGTTACCTAATAAAGAGATTTATAAAAAAATAATAATAATAAAAAATAAACGATAATCACTAATTTCCGATTGTATTATACTAAATCCTAAGGAATGTTTTTCTTTCTTCTGTTAAATTGTATTTCTTCTTTTCACCTACAGTATATTCTACTGTAGGGGTAGGCAACCTGTTGCCCTGACACAGTTTTAGCATGATCTAAGCAAAACCATGGCAGGGCAGTTGCCTACCCCTGTGTACTGTGGCAATCAAATGGTTAAAAAAAAACACACAAAAAAAACATAAAGACGATGGGAACTTTTCTTTGCAGGCCCATGCCTAGCCAATCAAGAGTAGCTTAGAGCATGAAAAAGCAACTTGTGTTCACTGGTGTCCCCAGTACAATTCAATCTCAGTTTCCCTCCTGAAACGCTGCCCTGGTTAGCCTCATTTATGTGTGCATGAAGCTTTTTATCACATTGGTTGAACTGTTCCTAGAAATAAGCTTTCCCTTAGAAGTGTAACTAGAGGTGCCTAATTCCATTTCTTCAAGTTCAGTATAGGGTCATCTCTGAGGGGACAAAAAAATTAATTCCTACTGCAGGAAGTTAAAGACTGTGCTTCCTTCCATTATTAGACCTTAGGCCGAACAGTCAGCACCCAGCTAAGCTCACTAGAAAATGTCTTGTAGACTGGTTTAATACAACATTTGCATATTAATACAAAATTAATACAACCTATTTTTCCTTTAGTTCCATTTTCTTCTTGTTTTCCTAATTGGTAAACGCTGCTCCAAGGTTTGGGTGAGGTGAAATTCCATCTGGAACTGTTGTCTTCAGAAGTACCACCTGCCTTATAATTATGGCCACACTAGCCAAACAGGTGGTCTTCAGTATGCCGACTGACGGGATCCCGGCGCACAGTATACTGACGCCGGAATCCCGACAGCCGGCATACCGACATTTATTCTCCGTTGTGGGGGTCCACGACCCCCCTGGAGGGAGAATAAAATAGCGTGGTGCGCAGCACGCCACCGTGCCCGCAAAGGGCTCATTTGCGCTCGCCACACTGTCGGTAAGCCGGCGGTCGGGCTCCCGGCGCCGGTATGCTGGTCGCCAGGAGCCCGATCGCCGGCATACCATACTGAACCCAGCCAAACTCTCATCAAACCTGGCCTACTTGTCCCTACTTTTCTGCCATACCTTCCAACATCGAAGAATCTGAGAACGGGGATCCCACGTGGCATAGCCGTGCCACATCCGTAAAGGGGCGTGTCCTCTGGAGAAAGGGGTGTGGCCTAGCTGGAACACCGCTATTGCGATCCCCATCTCCCGTTTCATCACAGTGGGGACATGCCCAGCGCTCAGTGAGCTGCTGGCATACCCCCCAGTCCATCCATCTCCCATGAATAGATCATAGGGCCTAATTCAGACCTGATCGGTGCTGTGCGTTTTCACACAGCAGCGATCAGGTCTGAACTGCGCATGCTCCGGCACCGCAGTGTGCCGGTGCATGCCAGACAGCCAACGGCTGTCTCAGCCCTGCGATTGCCCCTGCCTGATTGACAGGCAGAGGCGGTTGCTGGGTGGGAGGGGGCGGGCCGGCTGCGTTTGGCAGCCGTTTAGGGGGCACAGTCCGGGCAACGCAGGTTTTCCCGGACCGTTGTGGGGGCGGGCCGCGGTGACTGCGTGACATCACACGCAGCCGCTGTAACCCGTGCAGCAAAGAGTAGCTCCTGCCAGCGCGCAGGAGCTGTGCTGGTAGGGAGCTACTCTTCCAGTACAAAAACATCGCCGCTGTGCGATGCTTTTCTACTTGTGCAGCGGGGCAGGGCCTGAAATGCGGGGCGGACTAGCCCTGTGCTGGGCGTCCCCCTGCATTTCAGGGAAGCTGATCGTAGATGTGCTAAATTTAGCACATCTACGATCAGGTCTGAATTAGCCCCATAGTTGCCTACCCTCCCTCATTCTGCCGAAGCCTCCCTGAAATAGCAGCAATCTCCCTCACTCCCTGAATAGACCAGCAATCTCTCTGATTGCACCGTAACCCCATTATGCAGCTATTACATTCTTGGAGGAAAAAATAAATCAGAGATACATACATTCAAATGGTATCGTTCGTCAGTACCAGTTCACTGCATTGGTTATAAGGCACAATGATCCCTATGGCTACATGCATTTAAAAAAAAGGTTTCTCGTGGTCACTTACAGTATATGGAACCTCTTGTAAAACACAATACACAAATAAATCCTGCAAAATATCAGTGTCTTTTCTTCAACAAGTAGATCTTACTCACTTGGGGGCTCATTTACATTTGGATGTATGTCATTTTCATGATAAGCCTCTCCGATGTAGCAGTATGCGCTCGCGCTTATAGGTGTTACTTTTACAATCTCCCTGAAAGACTGCGTAGGGAATATAATATGACCATAGCAGCATAAACGCACCGTCTGGGCTTGAGGAGCGCTGCTCAGTGCATCACTTTGGCCTGGAAGGGGTTAAGGTTTTTTGTAGTGGGATGAACGTAGATGGAGGAACCGGGAGGCTATTGGCTGGATTGTGGATAGGGGCTGTACTGCCATGGATATAGGTTGCTAATCCACCATTTCCTGCCTCTTTCAGTGTCTTCACGTAACCCGCCCTCCCGCCCTGAAAAAATTTGGTTTTGTTTTACTGTTGGGTTCATTGTGTCGGCTTTCGGTGGCCGGTTTTCTGAACGGTTACTTAAATTTAATTATGAGTTCACGGTTAGTCAGTTTGGGTGTACTTTGAGGTAATTTTATATCTTTTAGAATTAGTTTACGGGCATCATTTTACCAAGTGGGTCCATATAATTGGTATAAAACATATGTGGATGGCGGGGCTGGTGGCCCAATTTTTTATCCCGTAGGGGCGGAGCGTACCTCCGTCCCTGCAACTGTTGGTGGACAGGGGTAGTGGCAGAAGGTCGACCCCTGTCCTTGGATTTTGGATTTTTCGATGTCTGGGATGGAGGCAGGAGGCCGATCCCGGAACATCTGGGGCAGGAGGCTCCCTCACACATATGTTTTTTATTGCTTGTTTTTATGTATTATAATGTTGATCACCCATGTTACGTTTATTATGTTTAACCGTTCTTCTCCCCGCCACCTTAGTTAGAGAGGGAAGTCTTCATTTTAGTTTTAGTATTTAATAGGCCTCCCTCTCAGTCAGAAAATAAAAGCTGACCCCTTTCACGCCAACTACAGTTGTGGTGTCTTTATTTCATAAGATAAGTGTGCTTGAGTGGCGCGTGGATGCATCTGACGTGTGAGGTTTAATGCTTTTTCAAAAGTAGGCAAGTGTGGAATAGATGCGCATCTATATTCATCACTGCTCTGCTGAGTGACAGGGGACTCCCAACTCCCCCCCCCCACCGCGGGACACTGTGCGGCCTGCAGATGGGACAGTGCTCAAAAAACAGGACTGTCCCACTAAAATCGGGACTGTCGGGAGGTATGTTCTGCTATTGACTACCATTAATCCATTAGGTATGAAAGAGAGGGCTGTTTCTGGCACCATTCAGCACATCTCCCCCCCTCCCCCCCCCTTCCCCATTAATTAAGAGTGACATCTGTAAATACACCTTGGGCCTGATTCAAATTACGCAGGATCGGATGCGCATAAAGCAAAAAGACTGACACACGTGCACACGTGCAGTACATGTCTGCAACGGCGGAAGCAGGATGGCATCAGACTGTCAGTGATTGATAGTCTGATGCCATTTGGGGGCGGAGAGGGGGGGGCAGCAACGGCCTCCGTTTCTCAAAAAACAACAGCCTTATTATCCGTGGCCTTCCCCACGACTGCTCTGCCCAATCCTAAACCAATCAACATCCCTAAATTCTCCATTCTTCATAATAGTAAATGTTTCTTGACTGTGTCATGGCACTCTTATACCTAATCCTGAACTTGAATACGTGCTTCAATTGTTCATCTAATGCATGGGTGTCCAACTAGTCAGAAAAAAGAGCCAGAAAAAATCTGTAGTCAAGAGCAAGAGCCATAATCATGCGCAAAGAATGGGGGCGTGGCATAGTTGTCACAAAGCCACAACCCATTTTTGTGCGCACACCTTTCAGTATGACGTTTGTAGGAGTATGACCTCATATCATAACCCTGTTTTTTTGTCATGTTGTACAGTGCCACATACATATAATGCCCCAGTACAGTACATATAAAAACGCCAAAAAATGGGTGCCTCCACAGTGCCAGATAGATACAGTACATGTGTATCTGGCACTGTGGGGACATATGTGTACCTGGCACTGTGGGGGCATATATTTCCCCACAGTGCCAGATACATATATGTCCCCAGTGCAGATACATATGTCTCCACAGTGCCAGATATGCCCCCAGTGCTAGATACACATGTCCCCACAGTGCCTGCTATGCCCCCAGTGCCAGATATGCCCCCAGTGCAGATACATATGTCCCAACAGTGCCTGCTATGCCCCCAGTGCCAGAAATGCCCCCAGTGCAGATACATATGTCCCCAAAGTGCCAGCTATGCCCCCAGTGCCAGCTACACATGTCCCCACAGTGCCAGCTATGCCCCCAGTGCCAGCTACACATGCCCCCACAGTGCCAGCTATGCCCCTAGTGCCAGCTACACATACCCCCACAGTGCCAGCTATGACCCCAGTGCCAGCTACACATGCCCCTACAGTGCCAGCTATGCCCCCAGTGCCAGCTACACATACCCCCACAGTGCCAGCTATGACCCCAGTGCTAGATACACATGTCCCCACAGTGCCTGCTATGCCCCCAGTGCCAGATATGCCCCCAGTGCAGATACATATGTCACAACAGTGCCTGCTATGCCCACAGTGCCAGATACACGTCCCCACAGTGCCAGCTATGCCCCCAGTGTCAGATATGCCCCCAGTGCCAGCTACACATACCCCCACAGTGCCAGCTATGACCCCAGTGCTAGATACACATGTCCCCACAGTGCCTGCTATGCCCCCAGTGCTAGTTATGATCCCAGTGCAGATACATATGTCCCCAAAGTGCCAGCTATGCCCCCAGTGCCAGATACACGTCCCCACAGTGCCAGCTATGCCCCAGTGCAGATACATATGTCCTAACAGTGCCTGCTATGCCCACAGTGCCAGATACACATGTCCCCACAGTGCCAGCTATGCCCCCAGTGTCAGATATGCCCCCAGTGCCAGATATACATGTCCCCACAGTGCCTGCTATGCCCCCAGTGCCAGATATGCCCCCAGTGCAGATACATATGTCCCCAAAGTGCCAGCTATGCCCCCAGTACCAGCTACACATGTCCCTACAGTGCCAGCTATGCCCCCCAGTGCCAGCTACACATGCCCCCACAGTGCCAGCTATGTCCCCAGTGCCAGCTACACATGCCCCCACAGTGCCAGATATGCCCCCAGTGCAGATACACATGCCCCCACAGTGCCTGCTTTGCCCCCAGTGCCAGCTATGCCCCCATTGCAGATACATGTCCCCACAGTGCTCACCAGCCCCCGCGCCCCGCTCACCATGCTGCTGCTGCTCAATGCTCACTCTCCGGCGGCGGTGTCTCTCTTGAATTAGGCGCCGTGAGCCAATCAAAGCTTGCGGTCCGGCAGCCAACCAGGAGCCTTAGCTGCCGGTCCACGAGCGCTGATTGACTCACGGCCCGGTACCGTATGTAGAGAGACACCGCTGCCGGAGAGGCGTGCGTGTGTCTCAGGCTGGGAGCAGCGGTGGCCAGGAGCTGGCTGAGCCGCATGCGGCAGATGAAAGAGCCACATGTGGCTCGAGAGCCGCGGGTTGGCCACTGCTGATCTAATGTCTTCCACATCTAATGTCAAATACTTCCACAAGTATAGTACATTGAAGTTAAGTGGCAAAAAAACAGCATCATACTGAATATCAAGGCTGACAAGCCAGAGTAACAATATAAAATGCAACTATATATATATATATATATATATACACATACATATATATATATATATATATATATATACACATACATATATATACACACACATATATATATATATATGTATATATATATATATGAAAACAGGATTCAATTCCTGCGCTGCATGTCCATGTCTCCAGAGTCTCTATTAATTGTTAGTTCTGTGCTGCTCAATCCCACTCCCAGCCAGGGAGTAATTGGTATTGGTACTAGAAACAAAATAAGGAGAGCGCACCGGTAAACGTAAAATCATTCACTTTATATAAAAAGAGTAATATCCACATACATTGCAGTAAAAGTATCCAAACTCAGCGAGGTCCACACGGCCTTCAGAATAGCGCTCAACCGAGCTGGAACTGTCTCGTCGGCTCCGGACCCGGCGGGTGACGTCACAACGTCCTCAGCAGATAGCCACGCGTGGCTATCTGCTGAGGACGTTGTGACGTCAACCGCCGGGTCCGGAGCCGACGAGACAGTTCCAGCTCGGTTGAGCGCTATTCTGAAGGCCGTGTGGACCTCGCTGAGTTTGGATACTTTTACTGCAATGTATGTGGATATTACTCTTTTTATATAAAGTGAATGATTTTACGTTTACCGGTGCGCTCTCCTTATTTTGTTTCTAGTACCAATATATATATATATATACATATATATTCCACTATTAGCATGTGCTCATATGGAGTCTGGCGAGAACGCATGTAATAAACAATTTTAACATGCCTGCTTTCATGGAGAAAATTATGAATAATAGAGTAGCCAATTAAAAGCTTAATTATAAATGTTGTTCTGAAACTTAATGACCCTTAAAGATCACACACAGGCAGCCTATTGTTAAATGGGCTGAGGAAATAACATTTAATTTAAAGCCAAATTTGCACAAACTAAGTTGACCTATTGTGCGAAGTCCATTTCCAAAAGCACAAGGTATATCATTTGGAATAACAATTTTTTTATTAAGTCGCCATAGAACGCATATCATTCTGTATGAAATAAATATTTCTCATTATATTGAAATTGTAAGCCGGGTACACGCTAGGCGATTAATCGGTGTGGATCAGAATGAGATAACAGTCACATCGCTCATTGTGTACCCGCGATCGGGTGTAGTATGGCTGACCGGCGGTCTCCTGACCGCCGGTCAGCTTACCGACGCCGGGATCCCGGCAGCATACCGACGCCGGGATCCCGGCGGGGAGGGGCGAGTGCAGCAAGCCCTGTGCGGGCTCGGTGGCGACCTGCGGTCGCCACGGGTTCTATTCCCACTCTATGGGTGTCGTGGACACCCACGAGTGGAAATAGTCCCTGTTGGTCGGCATGCCGACCATCGGGATACTGAGCCGGCGGGATGGTGGAGGAGGTCATGTGACTGTCGGTCAGCAGACCGCCGGTCACATGAATACCACCCCCGCGATCACATGCTCCCACAGAACGTTCCCTGAGCTTTCCTGTCAGGCGGGCTGCATGCCCAGTGGGACAACCCATCGTGCAGTGTGTACGGATGGCGCAGTGTATCGTGCCGTCACTGGGTACACACATCATTTAGAGTGTATCCAGCATAAGCTTTAGTATGCCACATCTCCATATAATTTGCCACAAGCATACCGCCTTTTCCGCAAAGCTTACCACAAAAAAGTTATTAAAAGTTTGCCTACTGGGGAGGATCTTGCCGGAGTCTGGCCAAATCATTGGCAGGACTTATTTTGTGCTCATACTGCCTGTCTCATTGTTGAGCAGTATAGCATGTTACAATATTGTAATCAAGGTGTCTTTATTCCCCCAACAGAAATGTATAATTGCTATTTCTTGTATGATTCTGATTACAGAATAATTATTCTAATTATCACCTTCGCATTAATCCATTTTTTGATTGGGTGGAATGAACTGATTTTTTTTTCTCCATTGGTTACATAGGAGATTTGTACCGGGTCCATGGGAGGAAACACCGGTGCCCCAGACAGAGCAGTTTTGAGATTCAGGAAGACAGTGAGGTGAGTACATCACCATGCAGCTCTGTAACGTGATAATAAGGGACATTTATTATAACCGGAAAAAATGTACAGTAACATGGGAATTTAAATTTAGTAAAAATGTTCCTTATTTAATTAAAAAAAAAAAGAATTCAAAAAGGTACAACTAATTTTACTATTTCCATGTGAGACCTAATTGTGAATGTTCTTCTAGGCATTTTTAGAAAAGGCAGTGATATGAAAACCTTATGGCGGCTAAAAAATCCCATCTGCTATAAATAATTAGGATGAAAAATGCCTGAAAATTAAAATGTATTTCCGAAAATTTCTTTTATGTTCCTCAAGACGAGCTTTACACTTGGATAGCAAATGTTACACAGCTTATAAGCAAGACACAGTAAATGTTGAATAATAAGTCTCATCAAGGTTAGGGTGTTATAGCAAATGGCTATATCGATGTAAATAGTGTTTTACAAAATAGTTTTTAAAACATACACATTGTGGGGCTGATGTACTAAGCCTTGAAGAGAGATAAAATAGAAAGAGATAACGTGCCAACCAATCAGCTCCTAATTGTCTTATTACCAGCTGAGTTTGAAAAATAACAGGAGCTGATTGTTTGGTACTTTATCTATCTACACTTTATCACTCTTCAAGTCTTAGTACATCTGCCCCTGTGTATGTATTTAACATCCACAAAATCTGTGGGCCTAATACATGTTTGCACACCAATGCAATTGCAATTAAGATTCTTCAGGCCATGGAGCTGCTAATGTTAGCAAGTGAAGATGCCGCCCAGGAATGAAAAGAGGCACCTACCTGACAATTACGGAGAACATTGAAGTTAAGGGTTAGTCTATGGCCACATAGACTGGTCACAGCAGTAGTGGCTCAGAAGCCATGTTTTTTGCATGTATGATCACACACCCATCAGAAGATACATGTTATGGCCATAACATGCCTGCATTTTCCCAACCACTCCCCTCAAACTGCCCATTAACACCTCCAAACAGTCACTTCCTGTCAATCACTGTGCGACAACATTCTTATTGAGAGAGTGTTTGCAGCGGCACCCTCGTGCATGTGCATTGTGGTCACAGTGCATGCACAGGTTGCTGATAATTGCTCCATTGCCTGAACATCGGCCATTGCGTACAAACATGAATTAGGCCCTGTGTCCCAATAATGAGCCCCAAAATATTTAATGCATAGCTGGACAGCCTGAAGTTCCAGAGAAACTACTGTAGCTCATTCTGGAGCTGGTAGCAGAGGCGGTTTTACCGCTAGGCAACCCCCACCCCTCACCTCAATTGATGTACAGATGTATCTACAGTTGGATTGGGTAGTGTGTTGAGCGTACACACTGCCCGATCTGTAGCGATTGAGCGGACGTGCGTTTACATGTGACTTCCTTGTTGCGGTATCAATTACTGCTGGCGTCTGCAGCAAGTATACGGGTGGTCGGCTGACTGTACACACAGTATGCATCGTACTGTGTGTAAAATTGATCAGTTGAGTGGTTAAGCTGCATATACCACTGGCATTTCTATAATGGGTGCCGTGTGTGCGGTGCATGCGGGCCCCTGAATCCAGAGGGGGCCCACACCGCACCCATTTTTTTAATGCTCTCCCCTCCGGAGTCCCACGCCGATGTCACCGGCACTGTTAAAACCCTGTGAAAATGGCGCAGCGGCCATTTTCCCAGAGTTCTGCGCATGCGCAGTAGAGAAATCTCTGGGAAAATGGCCGCCGCACCATTTTCCTGGAGATCTGCACATGCGCAGTAGAGTCTGAGCCCTCTAGTGCTCCGACTCTACAGCACTCCTGCAGAGAGGAGGGGGCCTGTATGGAGGAGCTTGCACACGGGCCTCCTCCTCTCTTACAGCACCCCTGGCAGATATATCACAGGTCCGTCGGCCAGTGTGTACGAGCGATATGTCTGTGAACGCTGCCATTCACAGGCATATCGTGTTGGCCCTACAGCACAGCCGATGGCCAATATATCTAACGATATCTTTAGATATATTGGTCGTCGACCCGACCTGTGATACAGTATATCGGCCTGTGTGTACACACCTTAACCACTTAACTGACAATTTTTTTTCAAAAAAACTGCTCAGAAATTGTCGATTTATTTTTTATAAGTAAATTAGGTGAAGAACATGTATTTAATGTTATCCAAAACGATTTTAGTAAACATTGGATCATCGGTTACGAACATCAAGACCATTGGAAACATCGGGACGTGGTGGGGGAGATCCTGCCGTGCTGACCGATCAGCAGTGATTGACAGCACGGCAATCACCGGGGGAGGATGCAGGGAGGTAGAGGGACCTTCCAGTCCCTCTGAGAGCAGTAGCGGAGGGAAATTTCTTGGTTCCGGTATGAAAGATAGATAGTGTCTAGTTAGACAGTCAATAGATGGACACCATATGTTAGACAGACATTAGGTCGACAGGGTCAAAAGGTCGACATGAAAAAGGTCGACAGGTCAAAAGGTCGAGAGGTCAAAAGGTCGACATGAAAATGGTCGACATTAAAAAGGTAGACACCATGTTTTTTGCATTATTGTGGTTTGTGTGGATAGTTTTGTCATCTGGGACCCCCAATAGTAGAAAGGCATACCCTCGCGGGGCTCGCTACGCTCGCCACGCTTCGGGCACGGTGGCTCGCTGCGCTCGTCATAAGGTTTAGAACCGACTCTATGCCGACATGGATAGACAAAGTATGAAATAGTCCAAAAACATGTTACATAAAAAAAAAAATTGTCAATCTTTTTTATGTCGACCATTTTCATGTAGGTCTCTTGACCATGTCGACCTTTTGACATGTCGACCTTTTGTACTGTCTACCTTTTTCATGTCGACCTTTTGACCGTCTCGACCTAATGTCTGTCTAACATATGGTGTCTATCTATTGACTGTCTAACTAGACACTGTCTATCTATCAAACGGATACCAAATTTCTCTTCCCTGCCGCTGCAAACACTCTCTATCTGATTGGTCGCCACCTAGCCCTTCCGGAAGTGGACCCAGATGCTCCCATTCTAGTGAATGGGGCGCGTGTGCATCATGGACATGCACGCGCTCCAGACGTGGCGAAAGGTGCACTCCCAGGCACAGACGGAGCCACGATTAGCGCGGCTCCATCTGTAATGTAAGGGGGCATAAATCAGAACAAAAATATAGTGCTATGGATTGTTTGAGGCAGGGGGTCCCCCAAATCTGTATTTCGCTTATGAGGTCTAAATCCGCCTCTGGCTGGTTGTGATCGCTGCCCTATAAAATACGAGGAAAGGCTTGCAAGACTAGGCATGTTTACACTGGAAAAGAGGAGATTAATAGGGGACATGATCAACATTTACAAATATATAAGGGGACAATACACAGAGCTTGCGCGGGACCTGTTTTTGGTAAGATCAACACAGAGGACTCGTGGACACTCGCTCCGGTTAGAGGAGATTCCGCACAATACGGCGTAAAGGCTTTTTCACGGTAAGGACAATACGTGTTTGGAATTCCCTGCCTGAGGGAGTTGTAATGGCGGAATCTGTCAACGCTTTTAAGAATGGGTTAGATAAATTCCTAATGGATAAGGATATCCAGGGGTATGGTGCATAGTCATGCATTATAGTTACTATAAATAGGGATAAAATGCAACGACTGACAGCAGCATCAGTCAGAAATTTTAGTCAAATCATCATGCATAGGAGACCACAAATAGGTTGAACTCGATGGACAATTGTCTTTTTTCAACCTCAGATACTATGTTACTATGTATAAGCTTTATCCATGTTGCACTTAGTGCTTTATACATACAAACCTTTCCAAGATGTCACCTATGAGAAGTAACGCCTTCAGTCACTTCTTACTGTTATAGCTGACATCTTGGGCCAATACATGCAATCCTATGTCTTTATCAGCTGAGGAAAAGGAGGGTATAGCCATTTAAAATGGTTAAGCATCTCCTTTAATCTAAAGGTGCATACACACTAGGTGATATTTCAGAGGTTATTGCTCATTTCTCTTACGTCCTAGAGGATGCTGGGGTCCATATTAGTACCATGGGATATAGACTGGTCCGCCAGGAGCCATTGGCACTTTAATAGTTTAATAGTGTGGGCTGGCTCCCCCCTCTATGCCCCTCCTACCAGACTCAGTTTAGAAAATGTGCCCGGAGGAGCCGGTCACAGCTAGGGGAGCTCTACAGAGTTCTCTTAGAAAAAAGTTTTTTCTTTCTTTTGTTTGTTATTTCTCTAACGTCCTAAGTGGATGCTAAGACTCCGTAAGGACCATGGGGAATAGCGGCTCCGCAGGAGACTGGGCACAACTAAAGAAAGCTTTAGGACTACCTGGTGTGCACTGGCTCCTCCCTCTATGACCCTCCTCCAGACCTCAGTTAGAATCTTGTGCCCGGCTGAGCTGGATGCACACTAGAGGCTCTCCTGAGCTCCTAGAAAAAGAAAGTTTAATTTAGGTTTTTTATTTTCAGTGAGATCTGCTGGCAACAGACTCACTGCTACGAGGGACTAAGGGGAGAAGAAGCGAACCTACCTGCTTGCAGCTAGCTTGGGCTTCTTAGGCTACTGGACACCATTAGCTCCAGAGGGATCGAACACAGGGCCCGACCTCGATCGTCCGGTCCCGGAGCCGCGCCGCCGTCCCCCTTACAGAGCCAGAAGCAAGAAGACGGTCCTGGAAATCGGCGGCAGAAGACTTCTGTCTTCACCAAGGTAGCGCACAGCACTGCAGCTGTGCGCCATTGCTTCCCATGCACACCTCACACTCCGGTCACTGATGGGTGCAGGGCGCTGGGGGGGGGCGCCCTGGGCTGCAATATTAAGTACCTTGGCTGGCAAAACTACACATAATATAGTCATAGAGACTATATATGTGTGAAATCCCCTGCCAGATATACCTACAAAAAAGCGGGAGAAGTCTGCCGAAAAAGGGGCGGGGCTATCTCCCTCAGCACACTGGCGCCATTTTCCCTCACAGCTCCGCTGGAAGGATCGCTCCCAGGCTCTCCCCTGCAGTTTCCAGACTACATATGGTAAAAAAGAGAGGGGGGGCACTAAATTTAGGCGCAGTATTGTGTATACAAGCAGCTATTGGGAAAATCACTCAGTTACAGTGTTAATCCCTGTGTATATATAGCGCTCTGGTGTGTGCTGGCATACTCTCTCTCTGTCTCCCCAAAGGGCTTTGTGGGGTCCTGTCCTCAGTCAGAGCATTCCCTGTGTGTGTGCGGTGTGTCGGTACGGCTGTGTCGACATGTTTGATGAGGAGGCAATTGTGGAGGCGGAGCAGATGCGGGGCCGACACCTGAGTGGATGGATAGGTGGAAGGTATTAACCGACAGTGTCAACTCCTTACATGAAAGGCTGGATGACGTAACAGCTGTGGGACAGCCGGCTTCTCAGCCCGCGCCTGCCCAGGCGTCTCAAAGGCCATCAGGGGCTCAAAAACGCCCGCTACCTCAGATGGCAGACACAGATGTCGACACGGAGTCTGACTCCAGTGTCGACGAGGTTGAGACATATACACAATCCACTAGGTACATCCGTTGCATCATCTCGGCAATGAAAAATGTGTTACACATTTCTGACATTAACCCAAGTACCACAAAAAAGGGGTTTTATGTTTGGGGAGAAAAAGCAGCCAGTGTTTTGTTCCCCATCAGATGAGTGAATGAAGTGTGTGAAGAGGATAGGTCACGTTGGGAGATATCCACTAGGGTGGATAAGGCGCTCACACGTTTGTCATAAAAGGTGGCACTGCCGTCTTAGGATACGGCCACTTTGAAGGAGCCTGCTGATAAAAAGCAGGAGGCTATCCTGAAGTCTGTATATACACACTCAGGTACTATATTGAGACCTGCAATTGCCTCAGCATGGATAGTGCTGCTGCAGCGTGGTCTATTACCCTGTCAGGACAGGGATACTATTTTGCTAACATAGAGCATATTAAAGACGTCGTCTTATATATGAGGGATGCACAGAGGGATATTTGTCGGCAGGCATCCAGAATTAATGCAATGTCCAAGGAGGGTATTAGGGACCCGGCAGTGGACAGGCGATGCTGACTTTAGAAGGCACATGAAGATTCTGCCTTATAAGGGTGAGAATGGTCTCTGGGACCTCGTATCCACAGCAACAGCTGGGGAAGAATTTTTTTTACCTCAGGTTTCCTCACAGCCTAAGAAAGCACCGTATTATCAGGTACAGTCCTTTCGGCTTCAGAAAAGCAAGCGGGTCAAAGGCGCTTCCTTTCTGCACAGAGACAAGGGAAGAGGGAAAAAAGCTGCACCAGACAGCCAGTTCCCAGGCTCAAAAATCTTCCCCCGCTTCCTCTGAGTCTACCGCATGACGCTGGGGCTCCACAGGTGGAGCCAGGTGCGGTGGGGGCGCGTCTCGGGAACTTCAGCGACCAGTGGACTCGCTCACAGGTGGATCCCTGGGTTCTGCAAGTAGTATCACTGGGATACAAGCTGGAGTTCGAGGCGACTCCCCCTCGCCGTTACCTCAAATCAGCCTTGCCTGCTGCCCTCGAGGGGAGGTAGTACTGGCGGCAATTCACAAGCTGTACTCCAGCAGGTGATAATCAAGGTACCCCTCCTTCAACAAGGCCGGGGTTACTATTCCACAATGGTTGTGGTACCGAAACCAGACGGTTCGGTGAGACCCATTCTAAAGTTGAAATCCTTGAACACTTATATACGAAGGTTCAATTTCAAAATGGAATCGCTCAGGGCGGTTATTGCAAGCCTGGACGAAGGGGATTACATGGTATCACTGGACATCAAGGATGCTTACCTGCATGTCCCCATTTACCCTCCTCACCAGGAGTACCTCAAAATTGTGGTACAGGACTGTCATTACCAATTCCAGACGTTGCCGTTGGTCTGTCCCCGGCACCAAGGGTATTTACCAAGGTAATGGCCGAAATGATGATACTCCTTCGAAAAAAGGGAGTTATAATTATCCCGTACTTGGACGATCTCCTTATAAAGGCGAGGTCCAGGGAGCAGTTGTTGGTCGGAGTAGCACTATCTCGTGAAGTGCTACAACAGCACGGCTGGATTCTGAATATTCCAAAGTCGCAGCTGGTTCCTACGACGCGTCTACTGTTCCGGGGTATGGTTCTGGACACAGAACAGAAAAAAGTGTTTCTCCCGGAGGAGAAGGCCAAGGAGTTGTCATCTCTAGTCAGAGACTTCCTAAAACAAATACAGGTGTCGGTGCATCAATGCACGCGAGTCCTGGGAAAGATGGTAGCTTCTTACGAAGAAATTCCATTCGGCAGGTTCCATGCAAGGATCTTCCAGTGGGATCTGTTGGACAAGTGGTCCGGGTCGCATCTTCAGATGCATCGGCTGATAACCCTGTCTCCAAGGGCCAGGGTGTCGCTGTTGTGGTGGCTGCAGAGTGCTCATCTTTTAGAGGGCAGCAGATTCGGCATACAGGACTGGGTCCTGGTGACCACGGATGCCAGCCTTCGAGGCTGGGGGGCAGTCACACAGGGAAGAAACTTCCAAGGACTATGGTCGAGTCAGGAGACTTCCCTACACATGTATATTCTGGAACTAAGGGCCATTCACAATGCCCTAAGTCAGGCTAGACCCCTGCTTCAACACCAGCCGGTGCTGATCCAGTCAGACAACATCACGGCGGTCGCCCATGTAAACCAACAGGGCAGCACAAGAAGCAGGATGGCGATGGCAGAAGCCACAAGGATTTTCCGATGGGCGGAAAATCATGTGTTAGCACTGTCAGCAGTGTTCAATCCCGGAGTGGTCAACTGGGAAGCAGACTTTCTCAGCAGGCACAACCTCCACCCGGGAGAGTGGGGACTTCATCCAGAAGTCTTCCAAATGATTGTACACCATTGGGAAAGGCCACAGGTGGACATGATGGCGTCCCGCCTCAACAAAAAGCTAAAAAGATATTGCGCCAGGTCAAGGGACCCTCAGGCGATAGCTGTGAACGCTCCGGTAACACCGTGGGGGTACCAGTCGGTGTATGTGTTCCCTCTTCTGCCTCTCATACCCAAGGTACTGAGAATAATAAGGAGAGGAGTAAGAACTATACTCGTGGTTCCGGATTGGCCAAGAAGAGCTTGGTACCCAGAACTTAAAAAAATGATCTCAGAGGACCCATGGCCTCTGCCGCTCAGACAGGACCTGCTGCAGCAGGGGCCCTGTCTGTTCCAAGACTTACCGCGGCTGCGTTTGACGGCATGGCGGTTGAACGCCGGATCCTGAAGGAAAAGGGCATTCCGGAGGAAGTCATCCCTACGCTGATTAAAGGTAGGAAAGAAGTGACCGCAAACCATTATTACCGCATATGGCGAAAATATGTTGCGTGGTGTGAGGCCAGGAAGGCTCAACGGAGGAATTTCAGTTGGGCCGTTTTCTGCACTTTTCTTCCAGAAAGAACTGGCTTCACTGCCTGATGTTCAGACTTTGTTAAGGGAGTGCTGCATATTCAGCCCCCTTTTGTGCCTCCAGTGGCACCTTGGGATCACAACGTGGTGTTGGATTTCCTAAAGTCACATTGGTTTGAGCCACTAAAAACCGTGGATTTGAAATATCTCACGTGGAAAGTGGTCATGCTGTTGGCTTTGGCTCGGCCAGGCGTGTGTCAGAATTGGCGGCTTTGTCATATAAAAGCCCTTATCTGATTTTCCATATGGATAGGGCAGAATTGAGGACTCGTCCCCAGTTTCTCCCTAAGGTGGTATCAGCTTTTCATTTGAACCAACCTATTGTAGTGCCTGCGGCTACTCGGGACTTGGAGGATTCCAAGTTGTTGGACGTAGTCAGGGCCCTGAAAATTTATGTTTCCAGGACAGCTAGTGTCAGGAAAACTGACTCGTTGTTTATCCTGTATGCACCCAACAAGCTGGGTGCTCCTGCTTCAAAGCAGACTATTGCTCGCTGGATCTGTAGTACGATTCAGCTTGCACATTCTGCGGCTGGACTGCCGCATCCTAGATCAGTGAAAGCCCATTCCACGAGGAAGGTGGGCTCTTCTTGGGCGGCTGCCCGAGGGGTCTCAGCTTTACAACTTTGCCGAGCAGCTACTTGGTCGGGGTCAAACACATTTGCTAAATTTTACAAGTTTGATACCCTGGCTGAGGAGGACCTAGAGTTTGCTCATTCGGTGCTGCAGAGTCATCCGCACTCTCCCGCCCGTTTGGGAGCTTTGGTATAATCCCCATGGTCCTTACGGAGTCCCAGCATCCACTTAGGACGTCAGAGAAAATAAGATTTTACTCACCGGTAAATCTATTTCTCGTAGTCCGTAGTGGATGCTGGGCGCCCATCCCAAGTGCGGATTGTCTGCAATACTTGTATATAGTTATTGTTAACTAAAGGGTTATTGTTGAGCCATCCGTTGAGAGGCTCAGTTATATTTCATACTGTTAACTGGGTATAGTATCACGAGTTATACGGTGTGATTGGTGTGGCTGGTATGAGTCTTACCCGGGATTCAAAATCCTTCCTTATTGTGTCAGCTCTTCCGGGCACAGTATCCTAACTGAGGTCTGGAGGAGGGTCATAGAGGGAGGAGCCAGTGCACACCAGGTAGTCCTAAAGCTTTCTTTAGTTGTGCACAGTCTCCTGCGGAGCCGCTATTCCCCATGGTCCTTACGGAGTCCCAGCATCCACTACGGACTACGAGAAATAGATTTACCGGTGAGTAAAATCTTATTTTTACAACCTCCCTGCAACGAGGGACTGAGGGGGGGGGGGGGCAGTGTCTGCCCTGCAGGGTCTTGAGCCACTGCTCCCGCTGACTGGACGTTGAGCTCCAGAGGGGTCTGATCGCACCCTGCCGCAGGGGAACGCTCGCCCCGGCAGCCAGCCGCCACCCCCTCAGGGAGCGGAAGTGTGGCGAGTGAGTCACTGTCCCCCTTGCAAGCGGCGGGACAGTGTGAAGAGGGCGGCTAGAGGGTAGGAGCGCGGTCTTAACCGCGCTCCTGGAAGGCTCAGCGGTACTGCGGTGCGGCGCTGGGAGGGGCTCCCTGGGCCAGCACCGGACCCTACACTGTCCACTACCAGCTTGTCGGGGTCTGCGGATCCAGGCCAGCACAAATCCTCCGGCCAGTATAATGTTTCAAAGAGTGGGAAGACAGCGCCATTGAGGGGGCGGAGCTTCTCCTCAGAGCGGACCCAGCAGCGTTCAGCGCCATTTTTCCTGCCTGCACTCACTGCCAAGTGGATCCAGGTCCCTCCAGAGCGATCTCCAGCTATCTGTACGGTACCAGTGGGTTGTAGAAGGGGGGCTGTATAAAGGCTGTGTCACCAGAGCCGGCCCTAACCAATATGATGCCCTAGGCAAGATTTTGGCTGGTGCCCCCTAGCACCACTGCTGGTTCCGTCTCTGACCTTACACCTCTTTCCCAGTATCATCACCCCTCACCCATAGCAGTCCTTATTTTGGTGTTTGTACCCCCTATATTTTAAATAGGAACAGTTTGCACATTTGGCCCACAGCCCAAAAAGGGGTGTGTTTTTGCTGGCAAGGGGCATGGCCACACAATAGTAACCCCAATTCAAATTACACCACACAGTACTGCAACTTTATTCACATTTGATCATGCGATTGTGTCCATAATTCATATTACATCCCACAGTAGTATCACTTTACCTTATAAACTTTACTCCTCACAGTAGAGCCCCTTATTCACATTACATCACACTGGAATTGCTCCTTATTCACATTACACCACACCCTATTGCTCTTGATTCACATTAGACGACACAGTATTGCCCTTTCTATACGCAACACCACATAGTAGAGCACCTTATACACATAATTCCACACAGTAAAGCCCCTTACACATGAGACACATTATTAATGTCCTTATAAACATAATGTGCCTTACACATTATGACAACCTTTATTAATGCCCTTTTACACATATGCCGCACATTATTAATCCCCTTATACACATAATGACACACATAGTGCCCCCTACACATTTGCTGCACATTATTAGTTCCCCTATACACATAATGACACACATACAGTAGTACCCTGTTACACATATGCCACACATTATTAATGCCCTTATACACATAATGACACACATAGTGCCCCTTTACACATATGTTGCACATTATTAATGCATTTTTACATGACACACATAATGCTTACACATATTCTGAACACTACTGCACAACCAACCCACTCATATGTACACAACACTGTCACTAACACTGTGACCTCTGCCTCTGCTTGGATACAGATGTGTCCTCATAAATCTTGCCTCAATGCTAATGTTGGGCACCTTTTTTTAATGAAAATGCATCTAATTTGCATTGCTATGAGGCTAGGATGCACAAGCAGCTACTGCTGATTAAAATAATATGTAGCATGCCTATATTCTGTGTGAGACTGTGGCTGTATCTGCATATGAAATGCTACACACAGAATATAGGCATGCCGCATATCATTTTAATTAGCAGAAGCTGCTGATGCCCCTTGGCATATCTAATGCACTGGGCAATTGCCTAGTTTGCCTATGCCTATGGCCGGCTCTGTGTGTCACCTATTAAGGGACACAGTCAGCGCTGGTTAGGGACTCCCTATACCTCTAATAGCGCTGTGTGTGGGTTGGCTCCAATCTCTGTGTCTCTCTGCCATTCTTGGGGGGAAACTCTGCCTACATAATACCCTGTAGACAGATCCCAGCTAGAGAGCCAGAATGGTTAGTCTCTCTGAGGGGGACTATTTCTCAGATTTCTGATATAGTTGCTAGGACTGAGCATTCCACTCAGGTCCTCCAGTCCTCTATGGTTGTATGGTCTGTTACTGCCTCTTCGGGGTCCCCTGCGGTACATTCTCACAAACGTGCACTTGCAATTATGCAGGATGACACGGACACCGACTCTAACGCTGCAGACGGTGACGGGGATGTGTTGAGGGGGACAGCATCACTTGCCAAGGGGGTGCAGTTGATTATTGAGGCTGTTAGAGATGTTTTACACATTTCAGACACAGCTTCGGAACAGGTGGAGGAGGCCTTCTTTACGGATAATAAGAAGCCCCCCCCTCACCTTCCCGGCATCCAAAGAATTAAAGGCTATCTTTGGAAAGGCATGGGAAACTCCGGAAAAGAAATTCCAGATTCCCATGAGAGTCTTGGTGGCTTTTCCCTTCCCAGAGGAAGATAGGAAGAGATGGGAGTCCCCACCGATAGTCGACACCTCTGTTTCCAGGCTGTCCAAACAGGTGGTATTACCGGTCCCGGGATCTACCGCGTTAAAGGACCCGGCAGATCGCAAGACGGAGGCTACGCTGAAATCCATTTACACGGCTTCAGGGGCTATATTGCGGCCTACTATAGCCTGTGCTTGGATTGCTAAAGCTATAGCCAGGTGGTCATTCACTCTGCAGGAGGAATCGACTACGCTGGACAAAGGTGACGTTGATTTATTTTTAAGTAATATTCAGGATTCTGCAGGGTTCCTGGTGATTCCATGAAAGACCTGGGTTCCGTGGCTGCGGGGATCTCCTCCATGTCCATCTCGGCTCGCAGGGGTCTCTGGCTGCGCAGCTGGTCTGCACACGCTAAGCCGCCGCCTACTGGGAGTGTATCTTAGCATAGCAGAATTGCGAACGAAAGCTTCGCTAATTTTCTCGTAACGATTACCCCGCAGTTTCTGAGTAGCTCCAGATTTACTCAGCCATTGCGACCAGCTCAGTCCTTTTCGTTCCTGGTTTGACGTCACAAACACACCCAGCATTCGCCCAGCCACTCCCCCATTTCTCCAGACACTCCCGCGTTTTGGAACTCAAACGCCTGCGTTTTTCCTCACACTCCCATAAAACGGCCAGTTTCCGCCCAGAAACACCCACTTCCTGTCAATCACACTACGATCACCACAGCGATGAAAAAGCTTTGTTATGCCGTGAGTAAAATACCTAACTTTTGTGTAAAATAACTAAGCGCATGCGCTCTGCGAACATTGCGCATGCGCAGTAAGCGACTAATCACAGTATAGCGAATATCGGCAACGAGCGAACAACTCGGAATGACCCCCATAGTGCCCAGAGGGTACAGACTGGAGTTTCAAGATCCCCCGCCTCACCGTTTCTTCAAGTCAGGCTTGCCAGCCCTGCTGGCAGACAGGACAATTCTTCTGGAGGCCATCAGAAAATTGGTGGTGTCAGAGGTCATTGTTCCGGTCCCACTTCAGCAGTGGAACAAGGGTTATTATTCAAACCTTTTTGTGGTACCAAAACCGGATGGCTCGGTATGGCCTATTCTAAACTTAAAGTCTTTGAACCCTTATCTCAGGGAGTTCAAATTCAAGATGGAATCTCTGAGAGCTGTCATCTCAGGACTGACGGAGGGGGAGTTCCTGGTGTCTCTGGACATCAAGGATGCTTACCTCCACATTCCCATTTGGGCGCCACATCAAGCATATCTCAGGTTTGAGCTGATGGACGATCACTATCAGTTCCAGGCGCTGCTGTTTGGCCTCTCCACAGCACCGAGGATCTTTACCAAGGTGATGGTGGAGATGATGGTTCTCCTCCACAAACAGGGGGTGAACATAATTCCATATCTGGACGATCTCCTGATCAAGGCGTCGTCCAGGGAGAGGTTGTTGTGGTCCATCGCGCTGACAACACAGCTGCTCAGGAAGCACAGTTGGATCCTGAACCTTCCAAAGTCTCATCTGGAGCCGACAAGGCGGCTTTCTTTCCTGGGTATGATCCTCGACACGGGAGTGCAGAGGGTATTTCTCCGATGTCCTAAAGCCTACCCGAGTATCGGTTCATCAATGCATACGCCTTCTGGGGAAGATGGTTGCCGCCTACGAAGCTCTGCAGTACGGCAGGTTTCATGCTCGACCTTTTCAGCTGGACCTCTTGGACCAGTGGTCGGGGTCTCACCTACACATGCACAAGAGGATACGTCTGTCTCCGAAAACCAGGATTTCACTCCTCTGGTGGCTGCAACTTCCGCACCTTCTGGAAGGGCGAAGGTTTGGAATTCAAGACTGGATCCTTTTAACCACAGATGAAAGTCTAAGAGGTTGGGGAGCAGTCGCTCTGGGGGAAACCTTTCAGGGACGATGGTCGGATCAAGAGTTACTTCTCCTCATAAACATCCTGGAACTCAGGGCCATGTACAACGCCCTTCTGCAAGCAGCACTCCTTCTACAGGATCGGGCTGTTCAGGTGCAGTCGGACTATGTGACCACAGTGGCCTACATAAACCGACAAGGCAGAACGAAGAGCAGGGCTGCCATGTCAGAGGTGTAAAAAATCCTCATCTGGGCAGAAAGGCACGCAGTGGCGATGTCGGCAGTCTTCATTCCGGGCGTAGACAACTGGGAAGCAGACTTCCTCAGCAGACACGATCTCCATCCAGGGGAGTGGGGCCTCCATCCGGAGGTGTTCGAGGAGGTAACCGGTTGGTGGGGGGTTCCTCACATAGACATGATGGCCTCCCACCTCAACAAGAAGCTACGGAGGTACTGTTCCAGGTCAAGAGACCCACAGGCAGGGTCGGTGGACGCACTGGGGACACCGTGGGTGTTCAAGTCAGTGTATGTGTTCCCCCCACTTCCTCTGATACCAAAGGTTCTTCAGCTCGTGAGAAGAACAAAGGTTCTGGCAATCCTCATTGCTCCGGACTGGCCAAGGAGGGCTTGGTACGCAGATCTTCTGGATCTTCTGCTGGAAGATCCACGGCCTTTACCTCTTCGGGAGGATCTGCTCCTGCAGGGGCCGTTCGCTTATCAAGACTTACCGCGGCTACGTTTGACGGCATGGCGGTTGAACGCCAGCTCTTAGCTCGGAAAGGTATCCCGAGTGAGGTCATTCCTACCCTGATACAAGCCGGGAAGGGGGTAACGTCTAAACATTACCATCACATTTGGAAGAAATATGTTTCTTGGTCTGAGACCAAGAAGTTTCCGGCGGTGGAGTTTCAATTTGGACGTTTTCTCCTTTTCCTGCAAGCAGGGGTGGATATGGGACTGAGATTGGGCTCCATCAAGGTCCAGATCTCTGCTTTGTCCATCTTCTTCCAAAAACAATTGGCTGTTTTTCTTGAGGTTCAAACCTTTTTGAAAGGGGTTCTGCACATCCAGCCTCCCTTTGTGGCGCCTACGGCACCATGGGATCTTGAGGTAGTGTTGCAGTACCTGCAATCTGCTTGGTTTGAGCCTCTACAGGAGGCCGATATCAAGTTTCTCACGTGGAAGGCGATCACCTTGTTGGCCTTGGCTTCTGCACGACGCGTGTCGGAATTGGGGGCTTTATCTTGTAAAAGCCCCTATCTGATCTTCCATGAGGACAGGACGGAATTTAGGACTCGTCCACAGTTCATGCCTAAGGTTGTGTCGGCTTTCCATATCAACCAACCTATTGTGGTGCCAGTGGCTACCGACTCCTCAATTACTTCAAAGGCCTTGGATGTAGTGAGGACTTTGAAGATTTACGTGAATAGGACGGCTCGTCACAGGAAAAGTGACTCTCTGTTTGTCCTCTGTGATCCCAAGAAAATTGGATGTCCTGCTTCTAAGCAGTCGATTTCGCGCTCGATCAGGTTCACTATCCAGCATGCCTATTCCACGGCAGGATTGCCGTGTCCGAAATCTGTAAAGGCCCACTCTACTCGTAAAGTGGGCTCTTCCTGGGCGGCTGCCCGGGGTGTCTCGGCGGTACAACTCTGCCGAGCAGCTACTTGGTCTGGGTCGAACACATTTGCCAAGTTTTACAAGTTCGATACTTTGGCCTCTGATGACTTCAAGTTTGGTCAAGCAGTGTTGCAGGAGCCTCCGCGCTCTCCCTCCTGTACTGGGAGCTTTGGTACATCCCCATGGTACTAATATGGACCCCAGCATCCTCTAGGACGTAAGAGAAAATAGGATTTTGGTTACCTACCGGTAAATCCTTTTCTCGTAGTCCGTAGAGGATGCTGGGCGCCCGCCCAGCGCTGCGTTTTCCTGCTTTGGTTTTATAGTTCAGTTCTGCCTGGTTCCTAGGTAATTTTGCGTTATTTACGGTTTTCAGCTGTTGCTGAGTTGTTCCGGCATGTTGGCCGGATTTGCATATTGTGTGAGCTGGTATGAATCTCGCCACTATCTGTGTAATTCCTTCTCTCAAAGTTTGTCGTCTCCTCGGGCACAGTTTCTAGACTGAGTCTGGTAGGAGGGGCATAAAGGGAGGAACCAGCCCACACTATTAAACTCTTAAAGTGCCAATGTCTCCTGGTGGACCCGTCTATACCCCATGGTACTAATACTGACCCCAGCATCCTCTACGGACTACGAGAAAGGATTTACCGGTAGGTAACCAAAATCCTATTTTTCAGCCTTCTGAGCGATCGCACAGTGTATTTTCTACGACTGATGAACGATTTGCGGTCACCTGCTGTCAACTGTGCATGCAGTTGTCCCCTGCTGTCAACTGTGCATGCAGCTCAATTTGGACATATCATCCAAAACTGAATGTACAGGGCGGCCGCGGCATGATGTCACTGTATGATATCGCTAGCAATATCGTATATTAGTGATATTGTACAGTGTGTATGCACTAGGTCAGCTGCCCAGAAGTCAAGGGAAAACACTAGGCGATATTACTCAGAGCAAATCGTCCAGTGTGTACCCAGCATAAGTCAGAGGTAGGCAGCCCATAGCTTTACAACTGTTGGAGACTACAGAGCCCAGCATACCATGCCGTCCTTAGTCCCTTTACAACTAAACTAAGTATTATAAAGAGTATTCCCAAGAAAATCAAATTTTCGTTCAATTTCCCTTTTCTCTGTAGGATATAGCATCAGAAAGCAGCTGCAAGACACATGTCCTCGCTCTTGTTCTTCATGGTGGTAGTATACTAGATACAGGCGGAGGAGACATCAACAGTAAGATGGCAGATGTCAACACCTTCAGCTCTGTGTTTGAGAAAGTGACAAGAGCTCACTTCCCGGCGGCTCTTGGGCACATCTTAGTGAGGCTGGTCCCTTGTCCTGCAATATGTTCTGAAGCCTTCTCACTGGTTTACAAGTAAGATCATCTCCTTGCTATACTGTGTTTCCTTTTCTATAGGATGATCATACTACTGTTTTACATCCATCTTTACAACAATAAAGTACAGGAATGTATAATGAGTATGAAAAAGTATTATGTTTTGTCACACTGCTGAATGAATAAGAAATGTATTCATATTAAGACAAAGGTGGGTATCCAATAAGCCATGGTAAATTACTGCAGCCAATGGCTCATCCTGGGGTCTATCCAATTTGCCCTGACAAGCTGGAACTTATCGAGCAAAACCCCAGATAACCAGCCCTTAGACACTCACTTTTTCACAAATACACGTATACGGGAACTTTTCACAGGTCCCATTTATTATTTATTTATTAACAGTTTCTTATATAGCGCAGCATATTCCGTTGCGCTTTACAATTAGAACAACAGTAATAGAACAAAACTGGGTAAAAACAGACAGACAGAGGTAGGAAGGCCCTGCTCGCAAGCTTACAATCTATAGGGATCCATGTGTCTCCATGTGTTTTCACTCAAAACTGGACATTTTGCACCCGGAAAACAAATGGGCTATAATAATAGGATAGCCCTATAATGACCATTGGGCTAAAATAGCGAGATTTGCATGTTTTTTTTAGCCATAAAATTAGTGCTTCTAATAGGATACCCCCTTAAGGGCCTGATTAATGTTTGTAAACAAAGCAAAAAAGCACACTACTGGGCAAAACCATGCTGCACTGCAGGTGGGGCAGATGTAACATGTGCAGAGAGAGTTAGATTTGGGTGGGGTGTGTTTAAACTGAAATCTAAATTATTGTGTAAAAATAAAGCTACATCCTTCATTTGTGGGCTACATGCAGCCAGTATTTACCCGGCACACAAACAATATAAACCAGCCAAATCTAAATGTCTCTGCACATGTTACATCAGTCCCGTCTGCAGTGCATCATTGTTTTTCCCGATTGTATGCTTTTTTGCTTTGCTTACAAACCTGAATCAGGCCCAAATGGATAGAATGGTACATTTGATATGTCTATTACACGGTCGAGTCACATTAATATGACTACCTCTACATTTGACTTCGGCAGCGGGTAGCCCATGAAGTACGTTGCGTGTCGTGCACTGGCTTGGTGGGTATATAATAGGCCGTCTCCACACATATCACTCGTTGCTGTCATAGGTAAAAGGGGCGGTTTGTCTGAGTTGCAAAAAGTGATGATTATCGGCTTTCGGGACAAGGTTGGCAGTATGAAACAGCGCAGTTTTTGAACTGTTTGAGTGCTGCTGTGATGAAGGTGTATCATGACTGGACCATTGCGAATAACCGACGTGGAAACTGCAGAGCACCACGTGCCATTGATGTGAGAGGTGAACATCATTTTTGAACGTGTGTGAGGGCCGGTCGACACGCTACAGTGGAGCAGCTCACCATCAAAATATGTCTGTGTCAACCTCCCAGCCCATCTAGCTGCTGTCTGTGCTGCACACGGCGGCTTTTCTGGCTTTTAGCTGGTGGTCATAATAATATGACTCAACCGTGAAATATAGCATTAAATGTAAAATATATCGCTGTAAAACCTATATGTGAAGTAAGTACAGCACATTTAGGGATAGATGTATCAATTCTTGGAGAAAGATAAAGTGGACACAGATAAAATACCAACCAATCAGCTTATGTAATTTTTCAAGCGCAGCCTGTAAAAAAATGACAGAAGCTGAGTGATTGGTACTTTATCTTTCTACACTTAAGGGGGAATTCAGTTAGCAATTACCGTGGATAATTAATTCCTGAAGGGTAATTTAATTGATACCGATAGCCAGCATTATCTGGGACGTTGTTTCACTTGCCCGAAGGCAGGAGACGCAAAATCCACTATAAGTGCTATTTTTTATGGGCGCAACAACAAAAACACATGGATCTGGGATCTTATCCTGGATCCTGTGCGTTTCACTTGGAAACGGGTACATTTTTCCACAAAAAAAAATAAAAATCTGGCTTTAATTAAATTGCCCGAAAAAAAACATTGGACAATAAAATTGTGAAAATTTACCGCCGCTAATTGCAATTACTCCGTAATCTCTGTCCAAGACTTGATAAATTTCCTCCTTACTATTTTTAGTTTAGGAAAAGTGACACTAAACACAGAAATCAATCAGTACTTGGCTGTATCTGCCGAATGCAAGCCGGCAATCAAATTAACTGTCTGAGTAGATGTTATGAGTTTATGTGATCTTAGTAAATAAGCCAGTGTTTCCCAACCATGGTCCTTAAGGCACACTAAGGGGAACATTTACTAAGCAGTGATAAGAGCGGAGAAGTGAGCCAGTGGAGAAGTTGCCCCATCAACCAATCAGCAGCTCTGTATAATTTTATAGTATGAAAATTATAGATGTTACTTCAGTGCTGATTGGTTGCCATGGGCAACTTCTCCACTGCTCACTTCTCCGCTCTTATCACTGCTTATTAAATGTCCCCCTAAAGGTCCATACACACGGAGCGATATAGCTGAGCGATTTTGACTGTATAGTCAAAATTTCTCAGAAAGTTAGTGCATATCGCTCTGTGTGTACACGGCCAGCGACAGCGATGCGCATCCCCGCCAGATCGCTGGGCAAGTGAATTCTGGCTAGGTCTCTGGAAAAGAAAAAGCATCCGCTTGCTTAAATGAGTTAGCCAAAATCGCCCATAGCCAAAATGCTTGCACACTTAGTCAAAATCGCTGGTAAAGTTAGTCAAAATCTCCTACTGCCAGTTCAAGGGAAAACGCTCAGTGACAATCTCTCATACTGGAGTTAAAATCTCTCCGTGTGTATGTACCTTTACAGTCCATGTTTTAGTGGTATTTATGCTTTAGCACAGATGGTTAAATCAAATTAATTGAAGTATTAATTATATCACCTGTGCTCAAGTATGGCTATCCTTAACCACTTGCCTGGTTTTGTCGCATGTGATGCGACTGGAGCCAGGAGTACGTTACTTGGTCAGGTCGCATTACATTTGATGCACTGCTCTGCTGTGTCCCCGTCTATTAGATTAGGAGACCTGTTCTGCAGAAGTGCAGAACAGATCTTCTCTAGCTCCACGGATCCCCCGGCAATAAAGCAGTGATCTCCAGCCGCCGACATCACTGCTGGAATAACACCCCAGAATGCCTTTTGGTTGGCATTCTGGAACACATGCGTAGTTCCTCTACCAGCACAATTTGACTCATCTCTGCAAGTGCAAATATCAACTATATCAGTATTGTATGTTACTGCAAATCAGCCCGTAACAGCATTGTATGTTACTGCAAATCAGCCCGTACCAGCATTGTATGTTACTGCAAACCAGCCCGTACCAGCATTGTATGTTACTGGAAATCAGCCCATAACAGCATTGTATGTTACTGCAAATCAGCCCGTACCAGCATTGTATGTTACTGCAAATCAGCCCGTAACAGCATTGTATGTTACTGCAAATCAGCCCGTAACAGCATTGTATGTTACTGCAAATCAGCCCGTAACAGCATTGTATGTTACTGCAAATCAGCCCGTACCAGCATTGTATATTACTGCAAATCAGCCGTAACAACATTGTATGTTACTGCGAATCAGCCCATACCAGCATTGTATGTTACTGCAAATCAGTGTACAAATATTCCCTGCAATCAGTACATTCTGTACAACACAATATGTCATCATGACTGTTCCCAGTCCACAGAAATACAGTAAAATTATATAATCCATTTAAGTTAGTAAGTATTGACTAGTGAAGAAGCCCACGTATTAGTTTAATCTAAAAATAATAATACAAATATTAATTGCTCTGTGTACTGTAGGTCAACTGAACAAGATGGGAAAATACTTTTAAAGCAAATTAATTCTGGATACATCATGACATTAACATCATGAAATTTTCATTGAATTTTGTAGTAATTTATCATAACTTTGAGGTCCACCCTCTGCCCTGATGATGTCACTGCCGGGATGCTATGCGCCATGTTTACTGTGTAAAGTGTTACAGTACTGTGCATGCACAGGGCCTAAGCAGTCTGATGGTCGGTGAAGTGTGCGCACGCACAGAAGCCACACTGCGCGTGTGCACTCAGTGAGATGCGACAGCATCTCAGTTCTACAATCGCCTCTGCCTGATTGACAAGCAAAGGCGGTCGCGGGGCGCGTGTTGGTAGTGTTGGGGGGGGCTGAGGTCCGGACAACGCAGGCGTGTCCAGCCCGTTTGTGTGGTGGCTGCGGCAGCTGCTGTGACCCTAAACATGGCGGGTAGCCGTCTGCCTTCGACAGGGCGTTGGATCCGGCATGTGGGGCGGACTTGCCTTGTGCTGGGTGTCCTCTCGTACATGAGTTATTGATCGTAGATGTGCGGTTTTTTCGCACATCTACGATCAAGTCTGAATTAGGCCCACAGTACTTATCTCCCATAAGTGAAACCATATACTGTACCGCTGTTATAGCCACTGCAGCGTTACTGCTGGATACCACTATTAACCCCTGCATTTCCGCTGTTACCTGTGTACCTGAACAGATTTGCTGTCTGTTCCAGTTGATATCAGCATGATCCTGACCAGATGTTGATTGGAATCAGCAGTAATTTTATTTCTATACTGTACAAGCTGCAATTTACAACCAAGTAGGAGCGTAGGACTAATATAAACCAATTGCACATGGAAAAGTCAGTATGACATTAGGAATCACTGATTAGAAGTGATGACAACAGAACTCACTGTTTATATAAATATTATTATAAATATTATTTGCATTTTTGAAAGGAATTTGTACAGATATGGGGCCTTTTTCAGACCTGATCGTAGCCCTGCAAAATTTTGCAGGGCTACGATCAGGCACACTGACATTCGGGGGGACAACCAGCACAGGGCTAGTCCGCCCCACATGTCAGTACCGCCCCCCACAGAAGTACAAAAGCATCGCACAGCAGCGATGCTTTTGCACTTCAGGAGTAGCTCCCAGCCAGCGCAGCTTTTGCGTGCTGGCCGGGAGCTACTCGTCGCTGCCCGGGTCGCAGCGGATGTTTGTGACTTCACGCAGCAGCTGCGGTCCGCCCCCCACACGGTCCAGCCACGCCTGCGTTGGCCGGACCGCGCCCACAAAACGGCGGCCAAACGCCGCCATGCCGCCCCCTCCCGCCTCTGCCTGTCAATCAGAGGCGACCGCTAGGCAACGACAGCTGTCGGCTGTCAGCCATGCGCAGGCGCACTGCGGCGCTGGCGAATACGCACTTCTGTCCTGAACGCTGCGTTGTGATGAACGGCAGCGTGCAATTAGGTCAGAATGACCCCCATTGACATCACTTGTGTATAACAGTAATAACCTTCATGTCATAATTATTGTGTTTCCAGCTCTACTTTTCCACATGGAATAATAGTATAGACACTTGCTATTGACTTTGTTGCTATTTTTTAGCTGTTTAATATGATCTTAAGCTCTGAAAGAGCAGAGACAATTTTTCTACACAGTATTACGTTGCTCATTAGTATTTAAAATCAGGCTTGCCTACCCTCCTGCATGCAGCGGGAGGCTCCCGATTTTTAAATGAGCCTCCTGCTGCCCCACATACCTTGCCTGCCCTCCTGAGTCCGGACATGCCCGAGTCCGGACATGTGGGGGGCGGGGCCTGAACTGAAAAGTTCACAGCCGCCATGGCCATCCTGCTGTGCGCTCTAAGCCCGGCGGAGGCAGGAGAATTATCTGCAGAGCAGCTGGTGTACTGACAGCCAGTGCGCTGCTTCACTGCTGCTGGCCCCGCCCACCACACTCACAGGGCTGCGTGTAACACACAGCCCATGTTGCATCTTCCTGCTCCTCATGTGCCTGCCCAGTGCTGCCTCCCCCACCACACTGTCCCGGGCCCGGCTCCTGCTCTTCACAGGAGGAAGCAGCAATAGCCATGTGGGTGCTGTGTCACTATGTGCTGGGGGTTTTATGGGGAAGGGGGGATGTGTATAATGTGATTGGGAGGGAGGGGGGGGGGGTGTTTGGGCTGTGTGTGCTGTGCATAGTATAATGTTATATGGTACTTTGTTTAATATGGGGGAGGTGGGCTGTGCTAAATGTAATGTGCTATACTGGGTGTAATAATGGAGGGGGGAATGGTGCAGTGTATAATATAATGTAATATGGTGCTCAGGCACGGCGCTACCCGCTCAGCGAAGGGATGCAGTGCAGGAAGGCGCTGGGATGGAGAGGCGCTCCCCCTGCTCTGCATTCCTTCCCTGCTGCGTCGTCCTGTCCCCCCTGCTGCTGCTGTGCCTGTCACTGTATGACAGGCACTGGCTGCGGCACCTGCAGCATGAAAATCCTCCTCCCTCCCCTCCCCTCACCTGTGTGACAGGACAGCGCTGTGCACGGGACATAAGGGGGCGGAGCTAAGTGGGCGGGCTAAACGGGACAGAAGGGGGCGGAGCTACACGGACCAGGCTGCTGTAGTGAAGGGAGACTGGCTTAGGTAAGTGAAGTGTGAGAGGGAAATGTGTGTGTGTGCTTTAAGGATGCTACTACTACAGGGGGGGCATTACGTGTAACGACGCTACTAATGGGGGCCATTGCGTGTAATGACGCTACTACTGGGGGGTCATTACGTATAAGGACGATACTACTACTTGGGGGCATTATGTATAGGACGCTACTATTACTGGGGGGGCATTACGAATAACAATACTACTACTGGGGGAGGGCATTACGTATAAGGACGGTACTACTACTGGGGGCGCATTACGTATAAGGACGGTACTACTACTGGGGGCGCATTACGTATAAGGACGCTTCTACTGCTGGGGGTGCACTACGTATAAGGATGCTACTACAACTGGGGGGGCATTACGTATAAGGACGCTACTACTACTAGGGCAGAATTATGCATATGGACGCTTCTACTACTGGGGGTGCACTACGTATAAGGACGCTACTACTACTGGGGGGGCATTACGTATAAGGACGCTACTACTACTAGGGGGAATTACGTATAAGGACGCTTCTACTACTGGGGGTGCACTACGTATAAGGACGCTACTACAACTGGGGGGGCATTACGTATAAGGACGCTACTACTACTAGGGGGAATTACGTATAAGGACGCTTCTACTACTGGGGGTGCACTACGTATAAGGACGCTACTACAACTGGGGGGGCATTACGTATAAGGACGCTACTACTACTAGGGGGAATTACGTCTAAGGACGCTTCTACTACTGGGGGTGCACTACGTATAAGGACGCTACTACTACTGGGGGGGCATTATGTATAAGGATGCTACTACTACTGGGGGTGCATTACGTATAAGGACGCTACTACTACTAGGGGGAATTACGTATAAGGACGCTTCTACTACTGGGGGTGCACTACATATAAGGACGCTACTACTACTGGGGGTGCACTACGTATAAGGATGCTACTACTACTGGGGGGGCATTATGTATAAGGATGCTACTACTACTGGGGGGCATTATGTATAAGGATGCTACTACTACTGGGGGGGCATTATGTATAAGGATGCTACTACTACTGGGGGGGCATTATGCATAAGGATACTACTCCTACTGGGGGGGCATTATGCATAAGGATGCTACTACTACTGGGGGGCATTATGCATAAGGATGCTACTACTACTGGGGGGCATTATGCATAAGGATGCTACTACTATTGGGGGGGCATTATGCATAAGGATGCTACTACTACTGGGGGTGCACTATGTATAAGGACGCTACTACTACTGGGGGGCATTACATATAAGGACGCTACTACTACGGGTGGGGCATTACGTATAAGATGAATAAGATTGTGCTACATTGTGGTGTAATTTTGTATGGGGGTACTATTGTGTGGCTATGCCCTTTACTTGTGAGACCACACCCCTTTTCCCGGCGCGCACCAAAGGAATATGGGAGGGCGCAAATTTATAGTTTGCAGGGGGGCGCCGAACACCCTAGCACCGGCCCTGATGGTGCTGTGTATACTATCTGTAATATGGGGGAGGAGGGCTGTGTGAAATGTAATGTACTACTCGGTGTAATATTGGGGGGGGCTGTGTATAATGTAATGCAATGTGGTACTGTGTGTACTGGCTATAATATGGGGGACTGGGGCCAGGGTCGTAACTAGGTGTGTGCCAGTGGTGTCTGGCACACAGCGCAGACGCGCTGGATGCGCAGGATCACCGGCAACACCCACCTGGCCGCTCCGTCGCATTGTGGGGTCTGGCTCACAGCTGCATTTTCACCACCTGGCGCCCAACTGCATTTCCCAGCTACCTCTCACATAGGTAGCCGGGCAGTGCTGCAGCTCCCCCTCTGCTCCCCCTCTGCTCCCTCCCTGTGTGCTGGGAAAGATGACGTCTCTCCCATCCCGCCCCCTGCCCACCCACAATGGAGAGCCATGCCGGTCCGTCAAAGGTGAGTATCTCTCTCTCCCCCCCCCCCCCCCCCGCCTGCTTAATGTGTAAAAAGGGGTACTCTGCTGCCGTAATGTGTAAAAAGGGGACTCTGCTGCCATAATGTGTAAAAAAAGGGGGACTCTGCCTGCCTAATGTGTAAAAAAGGGAGAGACTGCCTGCCGTAATGTGTAAAAAGGGGGACTTTCCTGCCGTAATGTGTAAAAAGGGGAACTCTGCCTGCCATAATGTGTAAAAGAGAGCTCTACCTCTCTAATGTGTAAAAGGGGGACTCTACCTGCAGTACTCTGTAAAAGGGGGCTCTGCCTGTCGTACTGTGTAAAAGGGTCTCTACCTGCCTAATGTGTAAAAGGGAGCTCTGTGGCCACGCCACTTCCCCATGAAGCCATGCCCCTATATTTTTGGCACGTGCGCCTATGGCGTACACTGGCCCTCTTTTGTATAGGAGGAGCGCCGATGCTGTTTCTTGCACACAGCGCTAAAATGTCTACTTACGGCACTGCAGGGGCTATGTATAATGGGGTAATTCCGAGTTGATCGCAGCAGGAACTTTGTTAGCAGTTGGACAAAACCATGTGCACTGCAGGGGAGGCAGATATAACATGTGCATAGAGAGTTAGATTTGGGTGGGGTGTGTTCAACCTTTAATCTAAATTGCAGTGTAAAAATAAAGCAGTCAGTATTTACCCTGCACAGAAACAAAATAACCCACCCAAATCTAACTCTCTCTGCACATGTTATATCTGCCTCCCCTGCAGTGCACATGGTTTTGCCCAACTGCTAACAAAGTTCCTGCTGCGATCAACTCAGAATTACCCCCAATGTAATGTAATGTGGTACTGGCTGTAATAAGGGGGAATGGGGCTGTGTATAATGTAATGTATTATGGTGCTGTGTCCAGGCCGTAAGTAGGGTAGGGCAGACGGTGCCTTGCACACCATGCGCTTTTCATGCTGGCGCACCATCTACTCTTACACTTATTGTCCGGCTCTGTCTGCATTGCTGTCGACAGTTGCAGCGCTGCCTGCTGTGTATATTACAGCAGGCTGCACTGAGCACCCAGAGTGTCAACCCCTGTGTACTGCAGCTGGAGTCGTGGAATAGTGTGTCCCAGAGCTGCTCGCAGAGGAGGGTGAAACGTGGAGTTGCGGGTCGTGCTGAAGCACTGCTGTCACGCTTTCTCCTGGGTGTAAAGGGCTCTGCCTTGCGTAATGTGTATAAGGGGCTCCCTGCCAAAATGTGTATAAGGGGCTACCTGGCGTTATGTGTATAAGTGGCTCTACTGTGGCGTAATGTGTTTAAGGGGTACTACTGTGCAGTGTGATGTGACTAATGTACACTACTGTGCTGGGTAATATAATGTGAATTCTGTGGCCACGCCCTTCGCATGAAGCCACGCCACTTTATTTTTGACGCGCGCCTCTGGCGCGCACTGTTCCTATTCTGCATATAGGTGGGCTAACCAATTCTGGCAGAGGGCTCCAAAATGTCTAGTTATAGCTCTGGCTGGGTTCACTACGATATGCCGGCGGTCGGGCTCCCGGCGACCAGCATACCGGCGCCGGGAGCCCGACCGCCGGCTTACCGACAGTGTGGCGAGCGCAAATGAGCCCCTTGCGGGCCCGCTGCGCTCACCACGCTACGGGCACGGTGGTGCACTATGCGCGCCACACTATTTTATTCTCACTCCAGGGGGGTCGTGGACCCCCACGAGGGAGAATAAGTGTCGGTATGCCGGCTGTCGGGCTCCCGGCGCCGGTATGCTGGTCGCCGGGAGCCCGACCGCCGGCATATTGAAGACCACTCGCTCTGGCTGTGTTTATAATGTAATGGAATGTAATGGTGATGTGTTTACTGGGTGTAATGTGGGAACCGTGTATAATGTAACGTAATATGGTACTGGGTACAATATTGCGAGGGGGGCTGTGTATAATATAATGTATTATGGTGCTCTGTGTACTGTGTGTAAAATGTATATACTGTCTGTTTTTTCTCCCAAATGTACACGGTATCTTAATTTAGTGCACCTGTATTATTACTCTAGTGTACCTATAGTATTACTCTTTTTTTCCTTTTTGCTGTTCTTAGTACTATAGTTTTCACCTGCCATTGCAGGACACACCCCTGAGTGGCAATAAATATGCCTATAGGTAGTCCTAGACACACCCTTTGGGCGGAGCATGACACCCCCCCTTTCAACAGCGCGCTGCGCTTTGCGCAGCGTTTTCTGCTGCTGCCTGTAATCTCCCTGAAACTAGTTTTCAAAAGTAGGCAAGTATGTTTCTCTTATGTCCTAGAGGATACTGGGGTCCATTTAGTACCATGGAGTATAGATGGGTCCACTAGGAGCCATGGGCACTTTAAGAAATTGATTGTGTGGGCTGGCTCCTCCCTCTATGCCCCTCCTACCAGACTCAGTTTAGAAAATGTGCCCGGAGGAGCCGGTCACGCTAAAGGAAGCTTCTGAAGGGTTTTCTGTATTTATTTTCTCTGTTTGTTGTTTTCACGCAGGGCTTGTTGGCACCAGCCTGTCTGCTTCGTGGGACTTAGTGGGGATGGGGGGGGGGGATGACCCAACCTCCTGAAGGGTTAATGGTCCCGTTCCCCGCTGACAGGATACTGAGCTCCTGAGGGAACTATTCGCATGCCCCACCATGGCAAGCGTACATTCCCGCAGCGCACGCCGCCACCCCTAACAGAGCCATAAGAATGAAGAGTGGTGAGTACTGAGCCGGCGTCCCGGTTAGTGGGGCGACGGCCATTTTGGCGACACGAGGATACGGAGATGCATGGCTTCTAAACGGGGCGGAATGCATCTCCAGACACAGTACACAACTGCGTCTCATTACACTGTACACAGTACCTAGACGGTTTCTCTCCATTTTAAGCACCAGATTCCTCAGCCAGTATAAAAAAAGTGGGAAGACTGCGCGCCATTGAAGGGGCGGGGCTTAACTATGAGAGGATCCAGCAGCTCACCAGCGCCATTTTCCCTCTGCAGTGGACACAGATGCTGACAGGACAGGGATGTGCAGCTCCTCCGATGTGACTACAGATTTCCTCAGCGATACCAGGGGGTCATAGCAGGGGGGGAGCAATTCTTAGTGAACTAAGGGGTACATTTACTAAGCAGTGATAAGAGTGGAGAAGTGAGCCAGTGGAGATATTTCCCCATCAACCAATAAGCTGCTCTGTATCATTTTATAGTATGCAAATTATAGATGTTACTTCAGTGCTGATTGGTTGCCATGGGCAACTTCTCCACTGTCTCACTTCTCCGCTCTTATCACTGCTTAGTAAATGTACCCCTAAGTCTCCTACCAGGGTACTTAGTCTGCCACCCTGCTAAGCTTGGCATTAGCGATAAGGGCGCAGTGGGGGCTGGCTCCAAACAACTCTGTGTCTCCCTGAAGGGCTCTTTGTGGGTTAATTGTGCTTAACCTTTTCCTGTGTGTGTGTGTGCTGTCACATTTACATTATGTCAGGCAAAGAGTGTGTTTCTTGTACAGCGGAGTGTTCCTCTTCACCAGGGGGCTCACTACTGGGTACTCAGGGTTCACAAGCTAGCGGGGCTGAACCAGAGGGGGTTAATTCTCTCAAAGGAATGATTTCCACTCTTTCTACAAAATTGTCCCGCAGTGAGAAAGAGACGCAATACTTAAAACAAAATGTGGATGAGTTTATGAACAGAGACTCAGTCCCCCAAAAAGTGTCTCAGTTCCCTCCCATTTGTCTGCAAAAGTGATCTCTGGCCCATATCCTGCAGTCTGACTCTGACGAGTCAGAATTGGAGGAGGGTGAGGTAGACTTGGAGGGAGGGGGATGTGGCTCTTTCACAGGGAATAGAGGCTCTTATAGAGGCTATCAGAGATGTTCTGCATATTCCTGATAAAGTGTCAGAGGAGAGTGAGGAATCTTATTTTAATGTATAGAAGAAGTCCTCAGTTACTTTTCCTGTGTCAAAGGAATTGAATACCCTGTTGGAAGAACCATGGGTTAATCCTGATAAGAAGTTTCAGATCCCTAAAAGGTTGCTCTCCTCTTTTCCTTTTACTCTGGACGATAGGAAAAGCAGGGAAAATCCACCGATAATGGACGCATCAGTCTCTAGACTGTCACGTAAAATTGTATTGCCTGTTCCTTGTGCAGCCTCCCTAAAAGACACGGCTGATCATAAAATTGAGACTACACTCAAATCATTGTACACAGCTGCTGGGGTGGCCCAAAGACCCACTATTGCATGTGCGTGGATCACTAAAGCCATTGCGAAATGGTCAGGTAACCTAATTGATGGGTTAGATTCCTTATCTAGGGAAGATGTTGTCATACTCCTGCAGCATATACAGGACTCTGCGAACTTTATGGTAGAAGTCATAAAGGAAATAGGCACACTTAACGCACGCAACACCGCTATGGCAGTGTCGGCACGCAGGGGCTTGTGGCTACGCCAGTGGACTGCTGACGCAGACTCCAGGAAAGGCGTAGAAGGCCCACCATTCCCAGGCCTTGTTTGGAGATAACTAGACAAATGGATCTCCACAGCTACTGCGGGTAAGTCTACGTATCTTCCTTCCGCAGCCCCCCCAACCAAGAAGACTTATTCAGCTTCTAAGTTACAGTCCTTTCAGACGGCCAAGTTCAAGGGCAAATCCAGAGGTGCTTCTATGTCCACCAGCGGTGCAAGAGGTAAACCACGCAAACCAGCAACTGCAGGTGCTTAGGAACAGAGCTCAGGCTCTACTTCCTCAAAGACTTCAGTATGACGGTGGACCTCAGTGCCTGGAAGGCTGTCAGGTGGGAGCCTGACTACAATTCTACAGTCAGATCTGGTCAAATTTGTGCCAGGATTCCTGGGTCATAGATCTTATTTCCCAGGGCTACAGACTGGAGTTCCAAGAGCTCCCACCTCACAGATTCTTCAAATCAGGCTTCAGTTTCACAAGAGGCAAGCATAACTTTACAGCATGCCATTCAAAAACTGGTACAGACACAGGTCATTGTTCCAGTTCCACCTCATCTACTAAACAAGAGGTACTATTCCAACTTGTTCGTAGTACCGAAGCTGGACGGTTCGGTAAGACCGATTCTGAACCTCAAGTCTTTGAACCCGTACTTACGAGTGTTCAAATTCAAGATGGAGTCTCTGAGAGCGGTGATCTCAGGTCTGGAGGAGGGGGAATTCATAGTGTCCCTGGATATCAAGGATGCGTACCTTCATATTCCGTTCTGGACGCCTCATCAGGCTTATCTACGGTTTGCACTGCAGGACTGTCACTACCAGTTTCAGGCCCTGCAATTTGGTCTCTCCACGGCACCGAGGGTGTTCACAAGGTGATGGCAGAGATGATGTTTCTACTCCGCAAACAGGGAGTGAACATAATTCCGTACCTGGACGATCTCCTGATAAAAGCGCCGTCCAGGGAAAGGTTGCTGGACAGCATTGCTCTTTCAACCAAGCTTGTCCAGGATCACAGGTGGATTCTGAACCTTCCGAAATCTCACCTTGAGCCAACACGAAGGCTCCCATTCCTGGTAATGATACTGGACACGGAGTCACAAAAGGTGTTCCTTCCGTTGGAAAAGGCATTGGTAATCCAGTTGATGGTTCGGGATGTCCTGAAGCCAACCCGGGTGTCGGTGCATCTGTGCATTTGACTTCTGGGGAAAATGGTGGCCTTTTACAAGGCACTTCAATACGGAAGGTTTCACGCAAGACCCTTCCAGCTCGATCTGTTGGACAAATGGTCCGGATCGCATCTTCACATGCACCAGAGGATCCGTCTGTCGCCAAAGACCAGGATCTCCCTTCTGTTGTGGCTACATTCTTCTCACCTCGTCGCAGGATGGAGGTTCGGAATTCAGAACAGGATTCTGTTAACCACAGTCGCAAGCCTCAGAGGTTGGGGAGCAATCACTCAGGGGGTACAGTTTCAGGGAAGATGGTCAAGTCAGGAAGTCATCCTTCCAATCAACATTCTGGAACTCAGGGCCATATACAACACCCTTCTGCAGGCCTCGCATTTTCTTCAAGATCGGGCAATTCAGGTCCAGTCAAACAATGTGACGACAGTAACGTACATAAACTGACAGGGCGGAACGAAAAGCAGAACAGCAATGTCAGAGGTATTAAGAATTTTCCTCTGGGCAGAAAGAAACGCTGTGGCATTGTCATCGGTCTTCATTCCGGGAGTAGACAACTGGGAAGCAGACTTCCTCAGCAGACACGACCTGCACCCGGGGGAGTGGGGCCTTCACCCGGAAGTGTTCAGGTGCTTGACAAGTCGATGGGGATATCCACAGATCGACATGATGGCTTCTCGTCTCAACAAGAAGCTCAGGCGGTATTGTTCCAGGTCGAGAGACTTAGTCAGTGGCGATAGACGCCCTGACGACTCCATGGGTCTATCAGATGGTGTACGTGTTTCCTCCACTTCCTCTGATCCCAAGAATTCTAAAACGAATAAAAAGGGAAAAGGTTCAAGCAATACTCATTGCTCCGGACTGGCCAAGAAGGGCCTGGTACGTGGACCTTCTGGAGATGCTCCTCGAAGATCCGTGTCCTCTACCTCTTAGCGAGGATCTTCTGCAACTGGGTCCGTTCGTCTATCAGGACTTACCACGGCTATGTTTGACGGCATGGAAGTTGAACGACTGATTCTAGCCTGGAGAGGGACCCCTAACAAGGTTATCCCGACTATGATCCAAGCCAGGAAGGGGGTAACGTCTAAGCATTACCATCGTATTTGGAAGAAATACGTCTCGTTGTGAAAGTAGAAATGATTCTGCGGTGGAATGTCATCTGGGACGTTTCCTGCTTTTTCTGCAGGCAGGCGTGGATGTGGGCATGCGTCTGGGCTCCATAAAATTCCAGATTTCGGCCTTGTCCATTTTCTTTCAGAAACAATTGGCTTCTTTCCCTGAGGTCCAGACGTTCATGAAAGGTGTTCTGCACATCCAACCTCGCTTTGTGCCTCCCACGGTACCTTGGGATCTCAATGTGGTGCTGCATTTCCTCCAATTGGACTTGTTTGAGCCGTTACAGGAGGTGGATGTAAAATATCTTACGTGGAAGACCGTCACTCTGTTGGCCTTGGCTTCAGCAAGAAGTGTGTCGGAGCTGTGGGCTTTGTCTCACAAAAGTCCCTATTTAATTTTCCGTGAGGACAGAACTGAACTCAGAACTCGTCAGCAATTTCTTCCTAAAGTGGTGTCCGCATTTCACATCAACCAGCCTATTGTGGTTACGGTTGTCACCATCACCCCTGCTACAGTACTTCAAAGTCTTTGGATGTTGAGAGGGCTTTGAAGGTGTATGTGAAAAAAACAGCTTGTCACAGAAAGACGGAAAGATTGGGTGTCCTGCTTCAAAGCAGACGATTGCACGCTGGATCAGACTTACTATCCAGCATGCTTATTCCATGGCAAGTTTGCCATGTCCAAAATCTGTACAGGCCTACTCTACTAGGTCGGTGGGTTCTTCCTGGGCGGCTGTCCTGGGTGTCTCGGCTTTACAGCTCTGCCAAGCAGCTACTTGGTCAGGTACGAACACGTTTGCTAAGTTCTACAAGTTCGATGCTTTGGCCTCTGAGGACCTTCAGTTTGGTCAATCAGTTCTGCAGGAACCTCAGGACTCTCCCACCCAGTTTGGGAGCTTTGGTACATCCCCATGGTACTAAATGGACCCCAGTATCCTCTAGGACGTAAGAGAAAATAGGATTTTAATTATCTACTGGTAAATCCTTTTCTCGTAGTCCATAGAGGATACTGGGCGCCCGCCCAGTGCTTCGTTCTTCCTGCATTGTTACTTGGTTAAGTAATGTTAGTTCAGCCGTTGCTGTTTCAAGTTTGGTTAGCTTGGCTTTCCTCTTGTTGTGTGTGCTGGTTCGGAATCTCACCACTATCCTTATCTAACCTTCTCTCAAAGTATGTCTGTCTCCTCAGCCACAGTTTCCTAGACTGAGTTTGGTCGGAGGGGCATAGAGGAAGGAGCCAGCCCACACTATCAAATTCTTAAAGTGCCCAGTGTTGCACCGGTCACTCCAAAATAGGTCTGTTCCTAATGTAGGATTCGCTGTCCATGCACTGGTAAAGTAAAGAAAGAGCATGTGACTGGAAGTAAACAAAGAGCATGTGACTAGAACTTTTCCTACTAGCCGCAACTGGACGTGATCATCGATCCGCGACCAGAAGTTGACGCCGGGACTGGAAATAGATGCCGATATCGGAAGTGGCAGCATCACGGACTTCCACCTTTTTGTTATAAATATAGACACCCTGTCCCACCATGCACCAGCCTTGACAAAGAGCATCCCGCACAAAACGGGTCAGCAGCACCAGTGCATGGACAGTGATTCCTACATTAGGAACAGACCTATTTTGGACTGACCGGTGGAACAAGCTTTGGAGCCCAGCAGGGTGTGATTTTCATACACCCTGCCGTTACACCTGTGCGGCTCCATATCCCCACACCAGGTTTGTTCTATCAGTGACATTAAGGATTTTATGTTTTGTATATTATTTGTTATATGTGTATTTTTATTGGGTGTATGCATATCACCCTAGCACCTTTTGTCTATTAAATACTCTTTTAATCATTGAGTATCTGTGAATGTGACACACCTAGCGCCAATAGGGAGTTGGAGTCCACATTTCTCTTATAACCTGGGATACAAGGAAGTCCCAAGTATTTAACCTTTGGCAGCAAAAGGCAGAGAGCGCTCCGAATCCCACCCTATTTGTATCTTCACCTTCATAAATGTCAGCTCCAGGCCCATGTGGACCTTTATCTGGTACTGGCCCTGCTGTATAATTCCGGGAATAGCTAAATGCCAGAGCTGTCACCGCCACTCTGTCTTCCCAGCCTTGTTTGCAGGGTTTGACTGGTCCACAGGGGAAACCCCCGGTGGGCTCCACTGCCTCACCTTCTAGGGATCAGGTTCCAGACTGTGCACTTTAATTATACATTATATACATATATTACCTTATACTGCACAGGACTGTGGTATATTCTCTACATTGCATTGCTGTTATTAATCTGGCACAATATCATGCATTGGCTAGCAGTATTTACTATATATAGATATATATTTATCAAGGAGCCCAGACCGTGTACTCTCTAATGATTAGCAAACCACTGCATTCCCATACCTCCCAACATGACCCTCTCCAGGAGGGACACAATGCTCTGCTTCTGGACTTTTCCTTAATTTATGATTGCCATCACTTGTTTTGAACAGGTTAATGGATAAGAAACCTGTTTCAGCACAAGTGATGGCAATCATACATTAATAGAAAAGTCCAGGAGCAGAGCATTCTGTCCCCCCTGGAGAGGGTCATGTTGGGAGGTATCCATTCCCCTGGTGGGCCCTTCATGCCCCAGTCATGGGCAGAGGCGTAACAAGGGTAGGGTGAGTGGGGCACGTGCCCTGGGCGCCTTGGCAGGCCCAGGAGAGGGGGGCGCCGCCGGCAGCCAGGGCATCATGCCCCACTTGCCCCTATCACGCCGAAATGTGAGGGGAGGAGAGCGCAGCGTCTCTCCCTCCCCTCACCGCCGCTGCCAGCACTAGCAGCGCTGCGTGTGTCCGGTCTCCGGCGGCTTTAGCCAGTCAGAGCTTGCGGACCGGCTCCTGATTGGCTGCCGGTCCGCGAGCTCTGATTGGCTAGCGAACCGGCGCCACACAGCCGCCGGAGACCTGGAGCGGTGAGGGTAAGGAGAGGCGCTGAGCTCTCCTCCCCTCACATATCAACAAGCGGTGAGTGACCGGGGGGGGCGGCACAGTGGGGCATGTATCTGGCACTGAGTGGGGCATGTAACTGGCACTGTGGGGCATGTAACTGGCACTGTGGGGCATGTATCCGGCACTGTGGGGCATGTATCCGGCACTGTGGGGCATTGTATCTGGCACTGTGGGGCAATGTAACTGGCACTGTGGGCCATTTTCAGTGGCCACACCCCTTCTGGTGCGTGGCTGCACCCCTTCTGGTGTGTGGCCAGGCCCATTTTTCCGGCGCGCACACATGCTTCTTTTGGTGTGTTTTTTTTTTTTTTTTTTTGGGGGGGGGGGGGGGGGGGGGGCGCCATTTTCCATCTTGCCCTGGGCTCTGAAAACCATAGCTATGCCTCTAGTCGTGGGTCCCAGTTCGCTGATGGAGCACTGGGAGACGTATGCCTGTCTTCCTTCTTCCTGGTCTCCGGTGAGAGGAATCACTAATTGGTGCTTTCTCAGTCACAGGCTGATGCTGATGTTTTGGCAAGGACAGCAGGAGTTCCCCTGTTTAAATATGTAATAATCCAGTCCAGGTTTTCTGTAAGGTCAGAGATGAAACTGATTAGTAGCACCTGTTAGCTAGCCTTAAAAATGCTGTCCATACACAGGGCTAATACTCCTGATGCTGGACAAGCTGGATAGGCAATAGGCTGGGGATCCGTTGGAGTCTGTACCATCTTTGTCAGAAGATGGAATGTTATGCTGTGACCTGTAACCTGATGTGAACTGCTGTTACACCAAGTGAATGACCTAACTTCTAGAGAAAAAATAAACCTGCTGTTTGAATGTTATCCTTATCACATTTGGGGCCTGATCAGGGACCTGATTGCTGGACGCTACTACGTAGAAAAGGACCAGGGATTAAAATGAGACTGAGTTGCACTCCCAGCAGCTGGTTGAGTAAGTGGGCAAGCCAGCCCTTAAATGGCAGCTTTTTCACAGCTTAACAAAAAGTATTTCTTTCTATATGTGGCTTGGAGGCCAGGAATTTTGTTAACTGTGATGATTTGCAGATTTAGTGGCCAGTGAGAAAAGAAAAGTGCCCACAAAAGTGGTATACTAATCTGTTTTGTAAAACTGGCACACCAGAGAGTTAATTAAGCCTGCTAAGTTTGTCCACAAAGTGGAAAAGCAGTGTAATATGGAGGAGATGATGAAAGTGTCTGCTGAATTGGTTGCAGAGCAGCAAAAACTGGTTGCAGGGCAGCAAACTCAGATTAAGTTATTGGATGATGTCCTAAAGGAAATGAGAAAAGGTGGGCAAGAGCTAGTGGTGTTACAAACGCTTACCCTATCCAATGATATTGAAGCATTTTTGTGCACCTTTGAACGCACTGCTGTTTGCTTAACATGGCCAGAGGAGGAGTGTGCTGCCAGATTAGCTCCCTGTCTCACAGGGGAGCCTCACAGCATATACAGATAGATCCATGGTTATCTTGGCTTCTTTGCTGCGCCTAGGCACACCATGGTTTATTTACATAAACCCTTCATCTATTGTTCTCAGCTGCAATACAATACAGAGATTAATTAATTAAAGCAGGGGATTATGGTGGTCATTCCGAGTTGTTCGCTCGCTAGCTGTTTTTAGTAGCCGTGCAAACGCTATGCCGCCTCCCACTGGGAGTGTATTTTAGCTTAGCAGAAGTGCAAACGAAAGGATCGCAGAGCGGCGGCACAGTTTTTTTTGTGCAGTTTTAAAGTAGCTCAATACCTACTCAGCGCTTGCGATCACTTTAGACTATTTAGTTCCTGTTTTGACGTCACGAACACGCCCTGTGTTCGTCCAGCCACGCCTGCGTTTTTCCTGGCACGCCTGCGTTTTTTCGAACACTCCCTGAAAATGGTCAGTTGACACCCAGAAACGCCCACTTCATGTCAATCACTCTGCGGTCAGCAGTGCGACTGAAAAGCTTCGCTAGATCCTGTGTGAAACTACATCGGCCGTTGTAATAGTACGTTGCGTGTGCGCATTGCGCCGCATACGCATGCGCAGAAGTGCCATTTTTTAGCCTCAACGCTGCACAGCGACCGAAAGCAGCTAGCGATCAACTCGGAATGACCCCCTAAGTCCGATTGCCCAGTCTCCGTTAATCCTATTAAAGGCCAAGATAAACGTGAACCCATCTGTATGTTGATTTGACAATTTCTGAGGCCAGATCCTATCCTCATTTGAAATAGGCTATACACAGCAGAAATAACCTCTATACAAGGAAGAAGGTCCCTCATTCCGAGTTGTTCGCTCGCTAGCTGCTTTTAGCAGCAGTGCAAACGCTAGGCCGCCGCCCTCTGGGAGTGTATCTTAGCTTAGCAGAAGTGCTAACGAAAGGTTAGCAGAACTGCTCGATAAAATTTTTATGCAGTTTCTTTCAGCTTAAAACCTACTCCTACCTTGCGATCACTGCAGACAGTTTAGTTCCTGGTTTGACGTCACAAACACGCCCTGCGTTCGGCCAGCCACTCCCCCGTTTCCCCAGGCACGCCTGCGTTTTTACCTGACACGCCTGCGTTTTTTAGCACACTCCCGGAAAACGGTCAGTTACCACCCAGAAACACCCACTTCCTGTCAATCACTCACCCATCAACAGAGCGACAGAAAAGCATTGCTCGACCTTGTGTAAAATAGAGATGAGCGGGTTCGGTTCCTCGGAATCCGAACCCGCCCGAACTTCATTTTTTTTTACACGGGGCCGAGCGACTCGGATCTTCCCGCCTTGCTCGGTTAACCCGAGCGCGCCCGAACGTCATCATCCCGCTGTCGGATTCTCGCGAGGCTCGGATTCTATCGCGAGACTCGGATTCTATATAAGGAGCCGCGCGTCGCCGCCATTTTCACACGTGCATTGAGATTCATAGGGAGAGGACGTGGCTGGCGTCCTCTCCGTTTATAGAGAAGAGAGTGAGACTAGAGTAGAGAGAGACACAGTAGTAATTTTGGGGAGCATTAGGAGGAGTACTACTACTTGCTGAAGTGATAGATAGATAGATAGATAGATAGATAGATAGTGTGACTGTATAATGTATATCTGACTTGTGGGGGAGACACTGACAGTGGGGAGCAGTTAGAGTCTGAGAGCAGGACTCAGGAGTACATATAACGTACAGTGCACACTTTTGCTGCCAGAGTGCCACACTGCCATTGTGACCACACTGACCACCAGTATAATATATATTGTGATTGTCTGCTTAGGAGTACTACTTGCAAGTTGCTGATAGTGTGACCAGTGACCTGACCACCAGTTTAATAATCACCACCAGTTTAATATATATATATATATATATATATATATATATATATAATTGTATATAATATATATATAATATTGTATACCACCTACCCGTTTTTTTTTTTTCTTTCTTCTTCTTTATACATACTACTATAGTAGCTTACTGTAGCAGTCTGCGGTGCTGCTGAGCTGACAGTGTCCAGCAGGTCCGTCATCAGTCATTACATAATAAATATATCTACCTGTCCGGCTGCAGTACTAGTGTGATATTATATATATATATATATATATATATATATATAGGTAGTGAATGAACGGCGGCACTCAAGCAGACTTAGTCGTTATGAAGATAAAATTTCCTTTAATCGCCTACATGTTTCGGGGAAAATCACCCCGTCCTCAGGGCTCAAACAACAATAAAAGCATCTACATATGACATTTATATACACCACAGACAAAACAACATTAGCACAAAGATTGTACTCACCTGTCCTCACGGCGCCGCCGCCCGCCCGCACATGCTGCACGCTTCCGTGTCGCAGAGTGATGACGTCACGGTGCGCCGCGGGACAGGGAGATCGTCATAGTAACCAACATTAAACAGTTGCAGGCATCCGAAGGGCCTGTACAAAGAACATAATACATTTAAAAAGACAACACAATTAAAATACACATAAAGCATCGCTAATGAGGAGGACAGCAATACCTTTAGGTGATTTTCCCCGAAACATGTAGGCGATTAAAGGAAATTTTATCTTCATAACGACTAAGTCTGCTTGAGTGCCGCCGTTCATTCACTACCTATGCTAGTCACATTGCTGACTTGGAGGGCACCGCAGCAAAGGAACTCGTTGTCGTCTCTGGGAGTGCCGGTATGACTTCTGTATATATATATATATATATATATATATTGATTTCATCTCATTATCGTCGGCCACTAGGGTCGCTTATCTTACTCACACAGCTACCTCATTGCGCCTCTTTTTTTCTTTGCGTCATGTGCTGTTTGGGGAGTGTTTTTTGGAAGGGCCATCCTGCGTGACACTGCAGTGCCACTCCTAGATGGGCCCGGTGTTTGTGTCGGCCACTAGGGTCGCTTATCTTACTCACACAGCTACCTCATTGCGCCTCTTTTTTTCTTTGCGTCATGTGCTGTTTGGGGAGTGTTTTTTGAAAGGGCCATCCTGCGTGACACTGCAGTGCCACTCCTAGATGGGCCAGGTGTTTGTGTCGGCCACTAGGGTCGCTTATCTTACTCACACAGCTACCTCATTGCGCCTCTTTTTTTCTTTGCGTCATGTGCTGTTTGGGGAGTGTTTTTTGGAAGGGCCATCCTGCGTGACACTGCAGTGCCACTCCTAGATGGGCCCGGTGTTTGTGTCGGCCACTAGGGTCGCTTATCTTACTCACACAGCTACCTCATTGCGCCTCTTTTTTTCTTTGCGTCATGTGCTGTTTGGGGAGTGTTTTTTGGAAGGGCCATCCTGCGTGACACTGCAGTGCCACTCCAGTGCCACTCCTAGATGGGCCAGGTGTTTGTGTCGGCCACTAGGGTCGCTTAGCTTACTCACACAGCTACCTCATTGCGCCTCTTTTTTTCTTTGCGTCATGTGCTGTTTGGGGAGTGTTTTTTGGAAGGGCCATCCTGCGTGACACTGCAGTGCCACTCCTAGATGGGCCCGGTGTTTGTGTCGGCCACTAGGGTCGCTTATCTTACTCACACAGCTACCTCATTGCGCCTCTTTTTTTCTTTGCGTCATGTGCTGTTTGGGGAGTGTTTTTTGGAAGGGCCATCCTGCGTGACACTGCAGTGCCACTCCTAGATGGGCCCGGTGTTTGTGTCGGCCACTAGGGTCGCTTAGCTTAGTCATCCAGCGACCTCGGTGCAAATTTTAGGACTAAAAATAATATTGTGAGGTGTGAGGTATTCAGAATAGACTGAAAATGAGTGGAAATTATGGTTTTTGAGGTTAATAATACTTTGGGATCAAAATGACCCCCAAATTCTATGATTTAAGCTGTTTTTTAGTGTTTTTTGAAAAAAACACCCGAATCCAAAACACACCCGAATCCGACAAAAAAAATTCGGTGAGGTTTTGCCAAAACGCGGTCGAACCCAAAACACGGCCGCGGAACCGAACCCAAAACCAAAACACAAAACCCGAAAAATTTCAAGTGCACATCTCTAGTGTAAAACTGCATAGTTTTGTGTGAAAGTACTTCGCGCGTGCGTACTGCGGCCCATACGCATGCGCAGAAATGCCGCTTTTTCACCTAATCGCCACGCTGCAACCGAAAGCAGCTAGCCATCAACTCGGATTGAGGGCCAATAGGCGCTAGATATTGGGTTGTTGCACCAAGCAGTTGCTATAAAAAGGGAGTGTCACTCCCTAGGAAAAGCACATATACAACAGTAGCAGCGCTGGTTTTAAAAGAATGATTGGATTGGTAACATTTGTATAAAAGAATACATTTTTCATTTATTATAAGCACACATAAAATTGTCACATTAGTGACAATTGTAGCAAGAAATAAAAAACAATATAATGTTACAATATTACACACCTAAAAAGCTCCCATTAGTTATTCACACAGTTCAGACCTATGTGTCCATTCCTTTTATGCCCCTAATATGTCCACATCACTATGGTGAACTTTTGTAAACAAAGCACAGTCTGGTAGGATTTTATAATTACCAGTCATCGTTTCTGGAGGAAGGGTTTTAACTTTTAACCTGTTTGTAGGTTCCGTGCTTGGAAGCTGTATCCTCTTTTAATACGGTGATTAGAACTGCAGCGGCTTTGTTATGTAAGTCCAACATTGCTGGAGACAAAATTACAATCTGGGGCTGGTTCAGGCACTTAAAATGCAGGGTCCTTGGAGCATTATTGGTGTGATGCCTCTGCCAAGTGATAAAAGGGCGACTAGGGAAAGTGGTAGCCGCAGTAACCTCCAGGCCTGCTTATCCACTGATTTTAGGCCGTGACTTTCCGGGAGGCAGATAGAGGCTGAGGGATCCCAGGAACCAAGATCTACAGGATGCCAAAGTTCTGTGACTGTAAAATCCTCCTTGGCCAGTGAGCTGTAGGGGGACAATGAGACTGAGGCAAACTGGTCTCCCATTGGTGAATGAGTGTCTTTACAGGACTTTGGGCGGGACCAACAGAATTATGGAAAATGCCTTTGAAAGTGTTGTAGAGGTGAATGTTAAGGTAATTACTGCTTTACCACCAGAAGGGGTACCATACTTTGTATTGAAAAATTATTTATTGTACTGTGTTGCTTATATGCAGGGTAGAAGAGTAGACCAGTTGTTGGTTCCCCAGAAACATGAGCAGATGGTGGCTCACACTCTTCTGTGAGGTGGACATTTAGGGGAGGAGAAAACTATCCAGCGTATACATTTAAGGATCTTTTGGCCAGGCATTCATGTAGCAGTAAAGAAATATTGTCAAGAATGCCCAATATGTCAGAAGACAACACCCCAGACAGAATTTAGGGCACCCTTAGTTTCCCTGCCTATCATCTCTGTGTCTTTTGAGGTAATTGTTTTGGATTTGCTAGGACCAGTGGAGAAATCTGCTTATGGGCATCAGTATATACAGGTTGAGTATCCCATATCCAAATATTCCGAAATACGGAATATTCCGAAATACGGAATTTTTTGAGTGAGATAGTGCAACTTTTGTTTTCTGATGGCTCAATGTACACAAACTTTGTTTAATACACAAAGTTATTCAAAATATTGTATTAAATGACCTTCAGGAGGTGTGTATTAGGTGTATATGAAACATAAATGAATTGTGTGAATGTACACACACTTTATTCAATGCACAAAATTATTAAAAATATTGATTAAAATTACCTTCAGGCTGTGTGTATATTGAACACAAATGCATTCTGTGCTTAGACTTAGGTCCCATCACCATGATATCTCATTATGGTATGCAATTATTCCAAAATACAGAAAAATCCGATATCCAAAATTCTTCTGGTCCCAAGCATTTTGGATAAGGGATACTCAACCTGTATTAATAGTGGTTGACTATGCCACCAGATACCCGGAGGCCATACCGCTATGTAATATGCACTATTGCCCCAGAATTACTAATTCTATGGACCCATTTGGGTAAACCAAAAGAGGTCCTTACGGACCATGGTACCCCTTTTTTCTAAAAATTAATCAAAGATCTTGGTCGTCTGTTAGGGGTGGATCAAGTTATTTCAGTTTACCACCCACAGACAGATGGCCTGGTGCAACGCTTTAACTGTACTCTTAAGCAAATTATAAAAATGGAGATGCAAGATTGGGACCTACACCTACCTTATATGATGTTTTCAGTTCGAGAGGTACCCCAAGCCTCTACAGGGTTTAATGAACTTCTCTATGGTAGACAACTCAGGGGAATTTTAGATCTGTTAAAAGAAGAGTGGGAGCAGTAGTCACCCCAAGAGCCTAACATCATTCAGTTTTTGGCCCAACTGTATGACCATTTAAGGAAAATTGAGCCACTTCTGAATGAGCACATGAACAGGGCTCAACAGCTTAAAAAACGTAGTTGTGACGTTACTGCAGTTAACCAGTCTTTTAAACTGGGAGATAAGGTACTAGGTCTCGTACCCACCACTGAAAGTAAAATGTATGCCCAGTGGCGAGGCCCTTATGAGATCATAGAGGTAGTGGGACCTGTTAACTATAAGGTTCAGCTAGAGGGTAGAAGAAAGGAATCCAAATCTACCATGGTAATTTAATAAAACCCTGGAAAGAAAATATCAGTCAATCCTCTTTAGTGGCCTTGAAAACCCCAGATTGTCAGGTTCCTATGGTAGTCAACTTAAATCCCAGCTAGAAATAAGAAGTGGTAGACTTAGTAGTACAGTACCAGGATGTGTTCTAGGCCATCTCGGGGGAACTCTTACCCTTTGTCCCAAGTTGACGAATTAGATGAAAATGTAGCAAAAAGTCAGTATCTCACTGCTCGTGCTTTAACAAAATGGCAAATTCCTTTGACTGCAGCTGCCAAGGCCAAGACAGCCTTTTCCACCCCAGAGGGTCTCTTCCAGTATAAAGTACTGCCCTTTGGTTTTCATGGAGCCCTTGCAACTTTCCAAAGAGCAATGAACAAGTTTCTCTGGCCTCAAAGAGAATATGCCGTGGCATATTTTGATGACATTGTAATTTTTAGCTCTGACTGGGAGTCATACCTTCCGAAGTTTGGTGGCAGTGTTACAGTCTCTATGGTCACAGGGCTTCACAGTTACAGCTAACCTGGAGAAGTGTGCCATCGCAATGGTGGAGGCAAAGTATTTGGGTTATACTGTAGGCAGTATAAAGTAGAAGCAGTGCTCACATTGTGTAAACTAAAATGTAAGTCACAACTCAGGACATTTCTGGGTCTAGTAAGCTATTATTGCAAGTTTTTTGGTGATTTTGCCACTAGGGCAGCACCGCTAACTGAGTGTGTGAAGAAACTGTCCCCAGACAAAATAATATGGTCTAGACCAGCAGAGGCTGCATGGCAGAATTTTAGGAATGCATTATGTGCAGAGCCTGTTTTACAGGCTACTTATTTCAAGTAGCAGTTTATATTGCAGACGGATGTTTCTAGGACAGGGTTAGAGGAGGTTCTTTCCCAAGAGGTACACGGGGAAGAGAATCCCATCCTCTGCCGTAGCTGAAAATTGCTGCCAAGATTATGCAAGTACTCAACTGTGGAACAGGAGTGCTTGTCGATGAAATGGGCAGTAGAGTCACTGAAGTGTTATTTGTTGGGGCGAGAATGTTGGCTAATCACAGACCATGCACCCTTACAATGGATGCACACGAACAAGGAAGTAAATCGTTGTGTGACCTGTTGGTGCGCTGTGTCTCTTAGCGTGCAGCACTGTGTCTTAGCATGCTTTGATGGACACTTTGATATCTGTGTCCAGGCAGCAAGCAGGCAATATCTGCAAGAGATTTTAAAAAATATTTAATCTTCAATAGTTATTCTCAAGGTCAAATTAATATAAAGATGTCAACATTTCCAATTATTGCACAGTATCACACTGCCCCCATCCGGCAACTTATTAATGATAACAGTTGGCATAACATTTCTGTGGAGAACACTATTCATAATTCCACTTTCAAAACACTTTTGTTCACTTATTTCTTTAAAACAGGGGTGGGGAACCTCAGGCCCGCGGGCCGTATAAGGCCCGCAAAGCCACTTGATCCGGCCAGGCTTGCCTAACTGAGGGAGATGCCGGGCGCCTGCTAAGATTTTGTTACCAGCAGGCTCCCTGCTCCTTCCCCTCAGCAGCAGCCGGAGGTAGGAGCTCATTCCTGAGCTCCGGCTTCTGGCTCAGGCAGTGTTGCACGTGTGCGGCTGTGCAGCGCTATGAGAGAGACGTAATGACTGCTCTCCCACAGTTCCGAGGAGCGGGCGGCCAGGCGAAGGGCAGCGGTCCGGAAGAAGGAGCGGGGCTAGTGAGTATTTTTTTTTCTTTTAATGTGTGTGTGTGTGTGTGTGTAAGCGGCGCTAGTAGGGGGCATATCTAATGGGGCGTAACAACTGACTGGGGGCATATCTACTGGGGCATAACATCTGACTGGGGGTATATCTACTGGGGGCATAAATACTGACTTAGGGCATAACTACTGGGGGCAGGCTAATTTTTAAGTTAATAATTTTTGAATGGCCCCCGACGGATTTTATAAATATCCAAATGGCCCTTGTTAGAAAAAAGGTTCCCCACCCCTGCTTTAAAAGGTATGGAGCTCTTCTTTGATTTGATTGTATGGTGTTCTTCATATAGTTCGTATAGTGTCCCAGCATGTATTGTATCTATTATACATAATGTAAATAGAACTTCATATTCTTGTTTCTACTGTACGTTTCAAAGTGTCCATGTGAAAAAAATCTGTCCTACTCTGTCATACCCATATGATATGTTATAGAGGAGACAAAATAGTGCCTACAAAGCAGACTGACCACAATCCGGTATGCGGTTATGTCTTGGTTATACACCTGTGGTCTATAATACCATAATGCCTGCCATACATCATACAGTTCTAATACAGTTCTAAGAATAGTACCACTGAGTACAGCAACTCCTTTGAATAGTATAAAGCTTTCTTGCTTTCCATTTTGCTTTGGAATCGCATGCTGTGCTTTAAAGTAATAAAAGCTTCAGAGTGTTCTACTTTTCAGAATATTCATGCAAATGTTATTATTGAAAAAGAGCGCAACTGTCATCTCTTTTACAAATAGGTTTTCACTTTGCTTAGCACATAGATCTAAATATAACAGCACGCTTCATAAAATATCCTATCCTTCATAATATATACTGTATACAAGTCTAATTTTGTCTTCTAAGGAACTGTAAATTCTGAGTTGCTTTAAAAGTTACTGCTTAGTGAAAGCATTTTGAAAATGCAAATGTGAATTTTGGTTGTTAAGCATATGCTTATATTATTTGCAACTAGCCCTTAATCACTGGCATCTAAAAGCTGCACCAGGTGCCAAGGACGTAAGTAAGGCTATTCTAAATGATAATTATGATATGCATTAAATACATACAGTAGTTGCTTCTGTGTGCTTTGGCCTTGAATTCCAGAGCTTTTTTTGGATACTGTACAGATGTGTCCTCATACATCTTTCCTTAATACGCCACGCAACAGGAGATGCCTGGTGTGAGTCAGCCGGCAGCTCCCGGTTAGCTCTGCTAATGTTAGGCATCTTTTTTGCTGAAAATGCCTTCGCTATGTGAATAGGATGCACAAGCAGCTTATGCTGATTAAAATTAGAGATGAGCGCCTGAAATTTTTCGGGTTTTGTGTTTTGGTTTTGGGTTCGGTTCCGCGGCCGTGTTTTGGGTTCGAACGCGTTTTGGCAAAACCTCACCGAATTTTTTTTGTCGGATTCGGGTGTGTTTTGGATTCGGGTGTTTTTTTCCAAAAACACTAAAAAACAGCTTAAATCATAGAATTTGGGGGTCATTTTGATCCCAAAGTATTATTAACCTCAAAAACCATAATTTACACTCATTTTCAGTCTATTCTGAATACCTCACACCTCACAATATTATTTTTAGTCCTAAAATTTGCACCGAGGTCGCTGTGTGAGTAAGATAAGCGACCCTAGTGGCCGACACAAACACCGGGCCCATCTAGGAGTGGCACTGCAGTGTCACGCAGGATGTCCCTTCCAAAAAACCCTCCCCAAACAGCACATGACGCAAAGAAAAAAAGAGGCGCAATGAGGTAGCTGACTGTGTGAGTAAGATTAGCGACCCTAGTGGCCGACACAAACACCGGGCCCATCTAGGAGTGGCACTGCAGTGTCACGCAGGATGTCCCTTCCAAAAAACCCTCCCCAAACAGCACATGACGCAAAGAAAAAAAGAGGCGCAATGAGGTAGCTGTGTGAGTAAGATTAGCGACCCTAGTGGCCGACACAAACACCGGGCCCATCTAGGAGTGGCACTGCAGTGTCACGCAGGATGGCCCTTCCAAAAAACCCTCCCCAAACAGCACATGACGCAAAGAAAAAAAGAGGCGCAATGAGGTAGCTGACTGTGTGAGTAAGATTAGCGACCCTAGTGGCCGACACAAACACCGGGCCCATCTAGGAGTGGCACTGCAGTGTCACGCAGGATGTCCCTTCCAAAAAACCCTCCCCAAACAGCACATGACGCAAAGAAAAAAAGAGGCGCAATGAGGTAGCCGTGAACTACCGCACTGTACTGTGTCTGCTGCTAATAATATATAGACTGGTTGATAAAGAGATAGTATACTCGTAACTAGTATGTATGTATAAAGAAAGAAAAAAAAACCACGGTTAGGTGGTATATACAATTATGGACGGGCTGCCGAGTGCCGACACAGAGGTAGCCACAGCCGTGAACTACCGCACTGTACTGTGTCTGCTGCTAATAATATATAGACTGGTTGATAAAGAGATAGTATACTCGTAACTAGTATGTATGTATAAAGAAAGAAAAAAAAACCACGGTTAGGTCACTGGTATATACAATTATGGACGGGCTGCCGAGTGCCGACACAGAGGTAGCCACAGCCGTGAACTACCGCACTGTACTGTGTCTGCTGCTAATATAGACTGGTTGATAAAGAGATAGTATACTACTAATATTATATACTGGTGGTCAGGTCACTGGTCACTAGTCACACTGGCAGTGGCACTCCTGCAGCAAAAGTGTGCACTGTTTAATTTTAATATAATATTATGTACTCCTGGCTCCTGCTATAACCTATAACTGGCACTGCAGTAGTGCTCCCCAGTCTCCCCCACAATTATAAGCTGTGTGAGCTGAGCAGTCAGACAGATATATAATATATATAGATGATGCAGCACACTGGCCTGAGCCTGAGCAGTGCACACAGATATGGTATGTGACTGAGTCACTGTGTGCTGTGTATCGCTTTTTTCAGGCAGAGAACGGATTATAAATAAAAGTGGTGGTCACTGGTCACTATCAGCAAAACTCTGCACTGTACACTACTGAGTACTCCTAATGCTCCCCAAAATTAGTAAATCAAGTGTCTCTCTAATCTATTCTAATTCTAAACGGAGAGGACGCCAGCCACGTCCTCTCCCTATCAATCTCAATGCACGTGTGAAAATGGCGGCGACGCGCGGCTCCTTATATAGAATCCGAGTCTCGCGATAGAATCCGAGCCTCGCGAGAATCCGACAGCGTCATGATGACGTTCGGGCGCGCTCGGGTTAACCGAGCAAGGCGGGAAGATCCGAGTCGCTCGGACCCGTGAAAAAAAACATGAAGTTCGTGCGGGTTCGGATTCAGAGAAACCGAACCCGCTCATCTCTAATTAAAATGATATGCGCAATCCATCGGTGCATCATCATTCGCACTATCAACACGTGACATCCTGTGGGTTACTCAGTGATTTCATCTCAAATTCATCTAAACATGGCCTCTGCTCTGTGCCTGTGGATGTCCAGCCGCATTCACTAAAACACCCCTGATACTGCTATAACGCCCATGAGACAGCCTTTTTTGAGAACACTTTAGTCACCACCTAGGAACACCCATGGTTGTCTGCCACCAGCTCTATCGCAAGCGACTCCATATGCAACAGCAGTGTCTGCGTACAGTCAGGAGAACACATGCGCCGTAGGGTTTTTTTTGTTAGAGTTTTCTTGTCCCTGGTGAATTAGACTGATGAATAAGACTACTGTGCCCTCATTGTGCACGAGTCCTAATTGAAGATACAGTCTCCATTTCTCATAGTGAATTTGCGGCAAAAGCAGTGCTTCTCAAACTCAGTGCTAACATTGGGCCTTTTTCAGGATCAGTTGTAAATTTGCAAAATCGCATATTGGCCGATTATCGTCCATCTGCGCATGCACTGTGTGCGCGACCCGCAATTTGTGATTCTTCTTCAATCGCATCTTTCCGGGATGTGATTGCAGGTTGATTGGCAGGCGTTCGTGGGCATACATATGGCGTTTGCGGGGAGTGGTTGAGAAAACGCAGACATGTCATGGCCATTTTTGGGGGCGTGCATCTGATGTCAACTGCAGTTGCTGCGACTTAAAACATTGTGCCCGGTGCGACTGCATTCTTATTATTCTGAGTAGCTCTGGGTAACTGTCAATGGTGCTCGATTTTTGCGATGCATTTGCAATTCTGCAGCTACATTTGCAGAATTGCAAACGCATCAGTGTTCTGTGCTGGGCGCACTTTTAACATGCTGGGTGATTCTCAGCAATTGCAGTTCTGCTACAATTGCAGAACTGCAACTGAACCTGATTAAGGCCCATTGTATAAATCCCAATTCAAATAACTATTTTAAACCCTCATTTGAATTGATACCCCAAGATGATAACCTCTGTTGATTTGCACAAGTATATAGAGGCCTGGATAATAACCTCTGTTGATTTGCACAAGTATATAGAGGCCTAGATCACAAGAATTTGATTCATTGGTCACCCAAGCTCCAATGTAAGTGTACCTATCAGTTGAGTAAAACAAGACACACTTATCAAGGAAAACTCAATAGTAAGGAGATAACCCAATAGGGCTAAACAAATAACTTATGGCGATAGATTCATACTAAAGGCAATTCCTTAGTAATTCTCTAAAATAAAAGGGATAGACCTCCTGGTAGCATATGAAGAATGACACGTCTCTTCTGTTAAGTGGGCAGTGATTGGCTGCAAGATCATCTTCACATGCTTTCTTTTCTGGGTCATTTCCTCTGTATCTTTATGTTACCCTCTTATAAATGCCTCCTACCTGATCACTGTCAATCAGTGACGTGCGGTGAGGTCACTGGTTGGGGAGGCACTGGCAGCTAACAAGCCCCCCCCCCCCCCACCCCTGGAAAAAAAAAAAGTAAAACCAGCACTAGGCAGAACCAGTCAGGGGGAGTAATGCCATAGCAGGGGAGACACTCAGTGTGGGGTCCCCCTGCCATAACATTAATCATCCCCCCGAGCCAGTCAGCCCAGGGTTGGAATTCCTCGGAAAGTGGGAACCCCAAAAAATAAAAATGGGGTCCCCCCTCCCGAGCAATAACCAGCACTGGGCTGATAGCCCAGTGCTATGCCCCGCACCCCTGGTGGCGGTGGGTGCGGGGTTCATTGTATGTTAATATTGTTCTTTACAGGTGGCCTACAGGTCCCACCAAGCCTGCCCCAGCATGCTGGCACTTGGAGAACCACAAGTGCCAGCATGCATGGAGGGGGCAGGGCGATGACGCGGCGAGCCGTGATTGGCTCACGGCAGCCATCTTGAATTTCAAAAATGACGCCGAGGCGCCATTTTTGAAAGTGGTACCGCTCCGCTGCCAAACTCTGCAGGCTAAAGGTAAACTTCCGCCGCCCGCACCGCCACCGCAACCCGCCGCCCGCACCACCGCCGCCCGCACCTCCTATGCCAGCGTCGCCCACACAGTGATTGACAGCGGATCCAGTGACGGATCCGCTGGCCAATCACTGTGGCCTCACTGACAGGGACGTGCTTTCATAGGTTGAAAGCACGTCCCTGTATGAAAGCGGCACCTCTAATGGTGTTGCTTTCCCATATATTTTCAATGGGCTTTTACTGCCCATGGCTAGTCCCCGCCCGTGCCCGCCCCCCCGCTCCCATACCTTTCCCCAGTAACAACGGGAGGCACCACGATCGGTGCCTCCCAAACACATAAAGAGAGGAGCAATGATAAGAATAATATTAAGAGGATACATATGACACAGAATATGTGTCATATGCATCTTCTTTGTATTATCTTAATCATTTAATGACAGGGGAGGCACTGTCTCCCCTGACTGCACGTCCCTGCTGCCAATTGATCTGGAGGGAGCTCATCCAGAAGAGAAGTAAATGCAATTTAGCATTCTCAATATGCTACTAGCAAGCTAATTTATGTGCCTGCTCTATGGGGAAGCAGTTACTTAACTGATGGCCGGGATACCGGTGTTCGCTACGCTGACGCCGGCATCCCTAACAAAGACACCATCACGGTGTCAACATATCAATGCTGAACTGGAATCTGGCGTTACAATACCGACAGCCACATCCCGAATGTCCTGACAGCGGGACGCATTGGCGTCCTGCCAAAGAGGGGGAGGGGGGGGGGGGGAGGATAACATTTAGACAGAGGGGGGTTAGGATTAAGGGGAAGTGCAGGGAAGGCTAGGGACCGGGGAGGGAGATTAGGGTTAGGCACATAGAAGGGAAGGTTAGTGTTAGGCATCAAGCGGGGCGGGTTAGGTTTAGGCAGTGGGGAAAGGAGGGTTAGGGTAAGGCACCAAGAAGGGAGTGTTAGAGTTAGGCACCACCGGGGAGGGTTAGGGTTAGGCACCCACAAGGGAGGGTTAGGGTAGGGAATGGGTGGCGGTGAGGGAGCGTACTGGGGGACTGTCGGGATTATGGTAGCCGGGGTGCCAGTGTCGGTATACTGACCACCGGCATCCCATCCATCGGTCATTCATGGTGATCCCGCTCTATGATATATTGGGGAATAAACATATAGATCTTTTTCTATAGGTATGTAATTTCCTATACAGTGGTAAATAAAGATTATCTTTTAACATGCAGCTAAGTATCTGAGCAGTATGTACTTTGCCAAAGTGGGCAGATACCTGGGGACATGGACTATGCATGATAAGTAGCCAATAAATCATACTTTCCTAATGTATTTGATTAGAAACTAGTTGAAAACACGCTTAATAATTGGAAATGTGTTGGCTTAGATCATTGAAGCATAGCCTTTCTCTGTGTCACTGTAATTTTTGCTCTTTGGACCAGAGGGAATTAACTGTTTTAAAATAGCCTACCAATGAAATTAGGCATCAGGATATTGACTGTGTTTCACCCCCAGTGCCCTTTGTGGTTTGTTTTAATATCATGCCTGAGTAAACTAATAAACGCACTCACTGAACCATTCCTTATTGTAGGTGTAAAGTATTATATAAGTTTGATTTGATGAGCTGAAACCTACTGTGCCACTATAACTCTAGGGACGCTACAACAACAAAGAGAGCGAATGCCAGATCTACAGTAGCTCAGCCAAGCTTATGTTTAATTATTACTGTTACTCTTTACTAATAAAGTTTGTAGCATTACTTGATTTACAAAATTAATTTCCAGTATTTTGATCTTGCCTTCATCCGGATATTGGCCCTCATTCCGAGTTGTCTGCTTGCAGCTGCTTTTAGCAGCAGTGCAAACGCTAAGCCGCCGCCCTCTGGGAGTGTATCTTAGCTTAGCAGAAGTGCAAACGAAAGGATCGCAGCGCTGCTACAAAAAAAATTGTGCAGTTTCAGAGTAGCTCGATACCTACTCCTACCTTGCGATCACTTCAGACTATTTAGTTCCTGTTTTGACGTCACAAACACGCCCTGCGTTCGCCCAGCCACGCCTACGTTTTTCCAGCCACTCCTGCATTTTTATCTGGCACGCCTGCGTTTTTTTCACACACTCCCCGAAAACGGTCAGTTACCTCCCAGAAACACCCACTTCCTGTCAATCACTCTGCGGCCAGCAGTGCGACTGAAAAGCGTCGCTAGAGCTTGTGTAAAACTGCATCGGCTTTTGTGAAAGTACGATGCGCGTGCGCAGTGCGCCCCATACGCATGCGCAGATTTGCCATTTTTTTGCCTGATCGCTGCACTGCGAACAAAAGCAGCTAGCGGAATGAGGGCCTTTGTCATTAGGATATAATGATGAAAAACATATGAAACGGATATTGGAGCGAGTTACAGTACCAATGTTTACTAAAAAGTCTGCCCATTAATTATAATAATAATAATAATAATAATAATAATTTTATTTATATAGCGCTCTTTCTCCAATAGGACTCAAGGCGCTTAACATAATTAACATAATGCAGTACAGAAACAATGAAGTACAGAAAAGCTTTTCATTAAATACAGAGACCGTGGAGTTATTAAAGAGACCATTATGGAAATGCTTGATTAAACAAGAAAATCTTGAGTTCATTTTTGAAAGATTCTAGAGTAGGGACCTCTCAATTGTACGAGGAGAGCTGGAGGCACATGGCTAAAAGTTCAGTGGCAAACGCAGGATTTTAATGGGGGAGTTTCCGCACATATATGCATGATGTATGTGTGTATATATACATATATAATACCCAGATGCGGCACTCCAGACAAACGTTAACGTTAAGCAAGCTGTGAGTGAAGTAATTTGTTCGGAGTGTCGCCGTCTGAGTATTATCATTGAGTAGAACGTGTGCGAGTCTGTCTTCTGGTGGGCACCCGGCTAAGTACCTTATTTTCTTAAATGAGTGCCGGTTTTCAGATTGTTATATATACACGAATAAATATATATATATATATATATATATATATATATATATGTGCCAGTAGAGGAATGGGCGCACTTGGGTTGTTTTTCCACCCAATATTCAATGGGGAAAAACAGCAGTCTCCCTAAGATATTTACTCCTAATTCGTGAGCATAAAGCCACATTTAACATGTTCCATGTAAAATTTATTACAACATAAAAGCAATGATACAAAACGGTATAGTATCTCTTCTTGCAGATAACACCATATAGTACAGAGGACCAGTTGAAATAACTTTGATAGATTCCTCCTTCTCCTTTGACAATTCGGAGATTTGATGTTTATGAACAAATAATCCGACGCGTTTCGTCTTACTCTAAGACTTCATCAGGGGTATGTCTCTAGTGCTTGATAAATACTGTTAGTGCATCAATGAAATGGCAATTACGTATTCTGGATACTTGAAAAAACCACACACCGGTGGGGTACACAGGTGAAAGTTAGATTAAGCCTTATGGTTAAGTGCTTGAATAACAAGTTCAAACGCATAGGCCTGAACGCAAGTTCAAATAGGTATGTGACCTTATGATTCAGGGATTTGGATAACAAGTTCAAATACACAGGTCTACCACAATTTCATATGCGTGTGTAACCTTACCAGTAGCTACAATAGCTTCAAGTCACAACCAGTGGATTACACTGGTTGTGACTTGAAGCTATTGTAGCTACTGGTAAGGTTACACACGCATATGAAATTGTGGTAGACCTGTGTATTTGAACTTGTTATCCAAATCCCTGAATCATAAGGTCACATACCTATTTGAACTTGCGTTCAGGGCTATGCGTTTGAACTTGTTATTCAAGCACTTAACCATAAGGCTTAATCTAACTTTCACCTGTGTACCCCACCGGTGTGTGGTTTTTTCAAGTATCCAGAATACGTAATTGCCATTTCATTGATGCACTAACAGTATTTATCAAGCACTAGAGACATACCCCCGATGAAGTCTTAGAGTAAGACGAAACGCGTCGGGTTATTTGTTCATAAACATCAAATCTCCGAATTGTCAAAGGAGAAGGAGGAATCTATCAAAGTTATTTCAACTGGTCCTCTGTACTATATGGTGTTATCTGCAAGAAGAGATACTATACCGTTTTGTATCATTGCTTTTATGTTGTAATAAATTTTACATGGAACATGTTAAATGTGGTTTTATGCTCACGAATTAGGAGTAAATATCTTAGGGAGACTGCTGTTTTTCCCCATTGAATATTGGGTGGAAAAACAACCCAAGTGCGCCCATTCCTCTACTGGCACATATTTGTATCTTTTTAGTCCCTCCTAACAAGGGACTTAGTGGAATTTGGCAGCCTTAACCCAATCCTTTCTCACTTTCTGTTTAATAGCGCAAAAGGGAGAGTATCTGTTTTGTATATATATATATATTTGTGCATGTATGTGTGTATATATATATATATATATATATATATATACACAATATGTATTTATATATATATATATATAATATCTATATGTGTGTATATATATATATATATATATATATATATCTCGACCAAATACTCTCCTTCTGCGCTGTTCTAAAGATGATTAGCTAAAAAGAGATATAGTATTCCTTAAGAAGGGTTGCCTATTTCACCAAGTTCCTTGTTAGGAGGAACTGAATAAGGAAAATATGAGAAAAGAAAGGAAATTGGCACCCAGAGGTTATTGGAGTCTATAAAATACAAAGAACTCTATAGGTTTCACAATTATCATTGATCTTAAAACATAAACATGAACTGTTCTTTCATAAAAAATTTTTTATTAAAATATACAGAAACAAAGTAGCATGTCCATCATATTACACAGACATAATGATGTATTTTCTCTGTGAATAGTCCATCATTGAAGTTGTTAGAGGAATATAGGCAACTTAGTGCAGTATCTTTATTCTTCCTCTTAAGGTGTTCAGAGATATCAAATACAACAACCCAACGCGTTTCGTAAAAGTAACTAGACTTCATCAGGGGTATGTCTTTAGGTATTAACACCAATCTAAATGTAATCAATCAAGGTGGACAATCTGGATTTTTTTTTATGATTGCAAGGATACTGGAGCACTACTGGCTGTCTTTTTGGAAAGTTTTTTTCCTGTGAGAAACTGTATGGACATCCTACCAGTATCTATATTGCACGCTTGTATTTGACCCATGAGGTCCACTATTGGCAGGATCTTGCTGATTTTACCTTCCTTTTGAAAGCTAGAAACATAGGAAGTATATGAATTCTGAGTAGTTGAACATATGAGCTCGGCTTGAAGCCTTGGCAGCATTTTTTGTGATGCTCTGAAATCACTCTTTGAAAAATCCAGATTGTCCACCTTGATTGATTACATTTAGATTGGTGTTAATACCTAAAGACATACCCCTGATGAAGTCTAGTTACTAGATGAAACGCGTTGGGTTGTTTGATGTTATCTCTGAATACCTTAAGAGGAAGAATAAAGATACTGCACTAAGTTGCCTGTATTCCTCTACCAACTTCAATGATGAACTATTCGAAGAGAAATTACATCATTATGTCTGTGTAATATGATGGACATGCTACTTTGTTTCTGTATATTTTAATAAAAATTTTTTTTATGAAAGAACAGTTCATGTTTATGTCTTAAGATCAATGATAATTGTGAAACCTATAGGGTTCTTTCTATTATAGACTCCAATAACCTCTGGGCGCCAATTTCCTTTCTTTTCTCATATATATATATATATATATATATATATATATATATATATATATATATATATATATATATATATATAGAAATAAAGACTACGGCGCTTCGGTGCGGCTTTGTGTTGTCTATACCTTGAATTTAAAATAACCTTTTGTAAAAATAGAGTATAAATAAAGAATAAAAACACTTCTCAATATATTAAATGAGTGGCAGCTTATAATACATACATATGTGCTTGGCATGCACACATAAGGATTTAAAGGAATTGGTGAAAATAAGCGCCCAAGAGTGTAGATTGTATAACAAGGTGAATATAAATGAAGGTATCAAGAATGGGTATATTAAAATCAGTTAAAAAACTTATCTGAAAACCAGAGAAGCTAAATTCAGGCGATGCTTCTTTGACGCTTAATACATGTTGGGGAAAAAAAGAGCAAACATAGTGTGTACTGTTTTTTTGTAAAATATCGAAATATATCACTGGCTAGAAATCATTAGGCTTAATTAGGGAAACAGCATATTCCCAAGTATGCAATCAATATATAGCCTAGGCAGTGTATATCTAAAAGATAAATTATTTAATACACGTAATGACATAAAAATACATAAAAATATGATTAGCTGTATATCATGCGTACAGAATAAAAGATTATATCAAGCTTATCTGTCCATAAATAGCTGGAATGCATGCGTACAGAATTCAAAATTATAGATGGCTTATCTGTCCATAAGAGGAAATGTCAGCAGGTAGTCCCAACGCGTTTCGTCCGTCATAAGCCGGACTTCATCAAGGGAATAGACAAACAGAGCAGGCATGCTTTATTTATACCCTCCTTGGGCAATTTATGATGACATCACTTCCTGTGATGTCATGTAGCTGGAGCATTTATGTGAACTTTAAACAAGGTTTTAATTTGCACTCAAAAAGGTGCCAATATAATATAGTGAAGTAGGGAGATAAGAGGAAGAAAAAACGAAGAAAAAACGAGGTGGAGAGGTGACATCAGCAAAAAAGAGCGTCCGGAATTTGCTATGGAACGCATGTGGAACGCATGCGTCATTTCCGTAGACGGCGCTGATGGAATTTCCGGTCAGCGTATTACGATTTTAAAAAGGGTCTAGACAATTTAATGAACGTGATTTTGTATGTGTGTCCTTGTTTATAAGGAGAACCGGGCTGAATTACTGGGCTGGATAGTTAATGAAAGTAACGTTAGGAGGTGTTGTGATCCGTCGGTTATGGCGGTCACGTGACTTCCGTTATAAACACGGAAGTAAGTGTGTGGAACGCAAATAAGTGACGTAACTTCCGCTGAAAACGGAAGTAAGGGACGGGTAGACAGTGGGAAGCATCTAAAGAATAGATTATACATATGAGCCCTTGTAAATATGGATTACCGGGCTGAAATGTTAATAAAAGTGACGTTACGGGATATTTGTGATCCGTCTAGTATGACGGTCACGTGACATCCGTTAATAATGAATAAATAAAATGTGTGTGGACCCTACTTCACATATTTTTATGTATTTTTATGTCATTACGTGTATTAAATAATTTATCTTTTATATATACACTGCCTAGGCTATATATTGATTGCATACTTGGGAATATGCTGTTTCCCTAATTAAGCCTAATGATTTCTAGCCAGTGATATATTTCGATATTTTACAAAAAAACATTACACACTATGTTTGCTCTTCTTTTTATCAACATGTATTAAGCGTCAAAGAAGCATCGCCTGAATTTAGCTTCTCTGGTTTTCAGATAAGTTTTTTAACTGATTTTAATATACCCATTCTTGATACCTTCATTTATATTCACCTTGTTATACAATCTACACTCTTGGGCGCTTATTTTCACCAATTCCTTTATATATATATATATATATATATATATATATATATATATATATATATATATATATATAGTATATGCAAATGAGCGGCACTCACCAGGCTTCTTATAAAATTAAAACGGTCCTTTATTAGATCCTACGTTTCGGGGATACCCCCGTCGTCAGGGACAGCATGAACATGTTCATGCTGTCCCTGACGACGGGGGTATCCCCGAAACGTAGGATCTAATAAAGGACCGTTTTAATTTTATAAGAAGCCTGGTGAGTGCCGCTCATTTGCATATACTACAATAGCTCCAAGGAGCTTACGATGGCACCGCAGCAAGAATAATTCTTATCCGGGAGGGAGTGCCGGACAATTGGATAATATATATATATATATATATATATATATATATATATATATATATATATATATAGCATTGCACAGTCCTATACATCTGTATACATACAAACGCCATGCTCTCAGTTATAGCATACATACTGAATACAGATATGCACACAAGGCAAAGACACCCACCCATTCACATTTCAGAAAGCACGGACCCCGCCGCGCAAACAACCGCCGCACGCCCGGAGATAGTCACTGCCTCACCGTTTCAATTATCCTGGCTCCGCTACACAGCGCGTCACCCGGCTCTGTCTACAGCCCTGCACTTGAAGAACTGCTGAGGGGAGCTGCGCGCTGCCGCTTCTATGCATGCAGCCAGCAGACAGGCTGATACTGTACATGTTGGGACACAGCAGCCAGAGCTCCTCTGTTTAAAAAATAAATAAATTGATTAGCAGCACAGATTGATCAGCACCCAGGGGGGTTTCTAGGTACTCGGAAACCTCACCTGCGTGTGAAGTTTGATCCCCATATGAATTCTAGGTTCTGCTAGTAGTCCTTCATCTACAGATCTCGGTAATCTAGTGAGGCAGTATGTATCAGAAGCTGCTTCAGGTACTTTGGGCCCTGGTCTTGTAGTGCTTTGAAAGTCAGTAAGCCAATCTTGAAGACAATTCGACGTTTTACCGGCAGCCAGTGGAGAAGAAGATAATGGGTGTTATGTGGCTGGAATGGCGCTGGTTGGTTAACAGTCTGGCAGCTGCACTTTGTACCAGCTGTAAGCGGTGCAATTCTTTTGCTGGGAGACCAAGGTAGAGGGCATTACAGTAGTCTAATCAAGATGATACAAATGCATGTATGACTTTTGACAGATCATCTGAGGGAATTAAGTGCTTGATTCTGGCTATGTTACTCAGGTGAGAGAATGAGGATTTGATCGTGGCTGATATCTGATGTTTAAGTGTCAAGCCACCATCCAATACAACACCAAGATTCCGCACATGATTAGTGGTTTGTAATTCTGAATCCCCAAGCGTAAGTCAAGTTGGTTGGCTATGCTGCAGTCTTGTCCTTTGATGTTGCAGTCCTATCATAAGGACCTCTGTTTTATCAGGATTCAATCACAGCCAACTGGCACTCATCCACTCCTGGACCTCAGCTAGACAGCCAGCAGACAGTTGTTATTGAGTTCTCAGTACCCGGAGCAAAGGACAGGTATCATCTGCATAGCAGTGCTAGACCAGGCCCTTTTTTCAATAAGTGATAGCATGTTTACTTAAAAAAGCATGGGGGTTAGTATAAAACATGGGTCTTCAACCTGCGGCCCTCCAGATGCTGTGGAACTACACATCCCAGCATGCCCTGTCTAAGTTTTAGCATACCTTATTTGCAAAACTGTGGCAGGGCATGCTGGGATGTGTAGTTTCACAGCAGCTGGAGGGCCACAGGTTGAAGACCCATGGTATAAAACCTTGTGGGACACCACATGACAGTGGCACTGTTGACAATGAGTGTACTCCAGATGAAACTATCTGTGACCTGCTGGTGAGAAATGATTTGAACCAGCTAAGGACTGTGCCATCCAGTCCACAGAAGTTTTCAGGTGCTTAATCAGAATCCAATGGTCCATGGTATCAAATGCTGCAGAGAGATCCAGAAGGATTAAGATTGAACTGTCGCCTCTGTCCCTTGCCATCAGAAGATCATTTAACACACACACCAGGGCTGTTTCCGTGCTATGTCTTCTCTTGAATCCTGATTGGAATGAATCACAAATATCACGGGTTGTCACGCAGATTTCCAGTTGATTTGCAAACACTTTCTCAATAACCTCTCCTAGAAAAGGAAGGTTTGATACCGGTCTATAGTTGGTCATGCAGTTGGGATATAAATTATGTTTTTTAAGAGTTCAAATAATTGCTGCCTTTAAGGGTTCAGGAAACATTCCTGTCTGCAGGGAGCAGTGAATTATTTTTGCAAATATAGGGCCAATTATGGGGGTCATTCCGACCTGTTCGCACGCTGCCATTTTTCCCAGCGCAGCATTCAGGTCACTACTACGCATGCAATGCGCGGGCGCGTCGTACGGGTACAAAGTGGATCGTTGCTGAGCGATGGATTTAACGAAGAATCTATTCGCGCAGCCGATTGCAAGGAGATTGACAGGAAGTAGGCGTTTATGGGTGTCAACTGACCGTTTTCTGGGAGTGTTTGGGAAAACGCAGGCATGTCCAAGCGTTTGCAGGGCGGGTGCCTGACGTCAATTCCGGGACCAGACAGGCTGAAGTGATCGTAAGGGCTGAGTAAGTTCAGACCTACTCAGAAACTGCACAAATGTTTTTGCAGAGCTTGGCTGCTCAGGCATTCGCACAATTGCAAAGCAAAAATACACTCCCCTATAGGAGGCGACTATCTGATCGCAGTGCTGCAAAAAAAAGCTAGCGAGCGATCAACTCGGAATGACCCCTTATGTCCATACACCCTATTAGGAGCTTTGTTGAAGCCGTGTCTAGAACACAAGTTTTGGGACGCAACATTCGGGCAATTTCAACAATTTTTTTTATATCCATTGGGTCAAAGCTGGTCCTGGGTAACAGGTGGCTTACATTGGCAGGCTTGATAGTTTGGCTCTCCTTTGATGGCACTGTGGAGGTTCCAGCCCAGATGGTGGATACTTCATCTGCAAAGAAGTTCAAATTCATAAAGCATTTCATCAGGCTCCAGGCATGCTGGCTTGCAAAACATCTCCACTGTACGGAAAAGCTGAGCTGGCCTATTATTTGCTGCTGTGATCTTATGTGACAGGAACTAGTCTTTATCCATTGTCCTTCCTGTCGATGCCCCTTTTCTTGAGCTTATTAATACTGTTGTCAACCAGGAGCTTGATGGTGTGGTTTGCTTGGTTGTATACGGACAGGGGTGATAATGGGGGTCATTCCGACCGGTTTGCACGCAGCGGTTCATCATTGCAGTGCGAACGGGTCAGAACTGTGCATGCGCAGTGGTCGCATTGCACACGTGCGTCATTGCTGGGCAGCGGCCAGAATAAAGAAGAAAGTGATTGCTAGCACGATCGCAAGACGATTGACAGCAAGGAGGCATTCTGGAGCGTCTACTCACCGTTTTCTGGGTGCGGAGATCCGAACGCAGGCGCGTCCAGGTGTTTGGTGGGTGGATGGCTGACGTCAAATCCGGGACCTTCATTGCTGGATCGATCGCACAGGGTAAGTAACTGCAGGGCTAGTCTACTTCTGCACAAAACTTTTTTAGCATAGCAGGGCTGCACAAGCGATCACAGCCCTGCCATGCTAAAATACACTCCACCATAGGCAGCGTCTAGTTGATCGCACGAGCAGCAAAAACTTGCCACGTTTGCTCAACTCGGAATGACCCCCAATATTCATTGTAGACATCATATCCCTATTATAGTAATGGACTAGGGAACAGGGATCTTCAAAGGCACCTAGATCAAGATTTGCTGCAAGATCCTGGTGAGTCATGCCCCTCCTAAACCCATTGAAACTAGCAACAATTTATCTTTGTTTTAGTGCAATTAATAAAAGTAAATGCTTGATTGGGCAGGACAAATTTACACCTTTAAATATTATTAGTAATCTAAAGAGGATATCAGCTATTGGGACCAAACTACAAAAAGTTAATTTTTCGCAGTCTATATAGATGTACCTCACATCCAACTTTTAGCATTGCACATGGTGATCTTATACTTGTGTGCAGCTGCTCATACTTGAAGCTCCCAATGAACAATCAGAAGACTTCCTATATTGCGTACTGCCAACTGAAAAGCTTGGTGTGTGGGGAATACAGGCCTGAGTTCCAATGAAGGGAAATCTTAATTCTACCATCCCCACTGACATTCTAGAAAATTGTGTTCTTGTAAATTTGTGGCAACAGTTTAGGGAAGGATTCCCATTTCACCATGGCAGTGCCTCCATGTACAAAGTACATCAAAAAATGGTTTACTTGTTTAGTGTGAAAAAACATGACAGGTCGCCACAGTACCCTGACCCCCAACTCCATAAAATCTGTAGCATGTTTTGTGTTAAATTTTAGCTGAGGGATAGAATTTGTCTTCAACCTAAATGTTGGGTAGAGCTCTCTTATGTCAATGTGCGGCTTGTTTATTATATGCCTGAGCTTCCGTCAAATTCTCAGTTAGCCTTTCTGGAGTGATTTTATCAGTGGGATTTTGTGCAGAAACTATGAAGTTTGGAGCTTGCATTGGATGGAAACTTAAACTAAAAAAGAAAGGACTTTGGGGAATCAAGTTTTGTGTTTGAGTTGTTACAAGCAAATGTAGCAGTGGGTAAAGGATCCATTATTATTATTATTGTTATTATTTTTATTATTATTATTATTATTATTATTATTATTAGTAGTAGTAGTACTACTACATTTTATTGATAAGTTGCCAAAAGTGGACCGCAGCACTGTACATACGGCAACAGTAGGACAGTACAGAGTACGCAGAGTATTTGCATATCATTGCAGTAAAAAAAGACATAACCAGAGCATGGATAACAATTAGCACAACAATTCTCATAACACACTTCCATAACAGTTAATTATACCATAGAACAAACATTTATCCATAAAACTTGCCATTTGCTTATGTGCCACCCTAAATATCTATACTTTTAATCCAAAATCAACACGTGCCACAAATTGCTTTATCTAATATCACTCCATGGTATCTTCTCTAGTGCTATTACATCCTTAATTCTCCCTGCAACTCATCCCTCTGTGCACATTACTTCCTCAAGAATCCATGCCCTCTTATTAACACTAATGACATTTATTCTTAACTGTATACATTAACTGTGACATCATCAACCTGTTGCCATAAAAAAACGTTTACACACCTCCTACAGCTATACCTATCTCTGTCTCTCCTGCTTCTATTAGTTGATGACATATCACCAGATCCAGGCCCCAACCCACATTCAGCTGATCCACATAATATAAATCCAGTTAACCTTATAAACATCACATGTCTTCCATCATCCTCCAAGTCAACAAAATGTGCTTTATGGAATGCATGCTCTTATTGCAACAAATTAACATACATCCATGATCTCTTCATCTCAAAAAATTCTGGCTATAACAGAAACATGGTTCATACACTGTCTCATGTGCAGCACTGTTGCATGGTGGTCTCCACTTCACACACACCTCCAAGCCTGTTAATAGTAAAAGAGGTGGGGTTGGAATATTAGTGTCCCAACATACACAGTTCTACTACAGGTTCAATCACTTACATTTACATCATTTGAAGTACATTCTATCGGAATTTTTACCCGTTTCTCTCTGCACCAATACAGCTGGTAATGTAAAAAGAATATTAAGCCAGATAAAGTCTTATTGCTCCTTGAGTGACCATTTCAAGCAAACTCCCTTGTTGAGTTGCTTAGCAGGAGCAATTATTATTTCACCCACACCAGGATTCAGGAGGAGTGTTAGCTACTAGCTAGTACCAACCCCTCGCATGGGGCCTGATTCAGAGCCACACTCAATCCTATTGTTCACTTGGTTCAGTGATTATTTACAACTTCTATGTGTTACCTTGAGTGTACGCACAAAAGTGCTGTTGTGATCAGGACAGGCAGTATATTAGAGGTAGTGGAAAAGTGTTGTGCGTTCCTGGGTGGGGACTGGGTGGTGGTTTGAAGTGAATGCAGAAAGCCCGTCTCATAGGTGTGTTATTGGATTTTGTGGGTGCGTCATTGCAAGTTGCTGTGTTCCCTGGCAAGCAGCCACAGGCATTGGAGGCCATGGTCAGACAGAGACACTGCTCCTACCACAGGGCTTGTGCGAGTTTTGATGGTGCAGCCAATGCACCAATTGGAATTACAGTGTGCACAGGCCAGGGGCACATCAAGAGAGAGGAGAAAGACCATGTGCAGTCTCTGTCCAGGCCCCCTCCTCACTAGCTGGCAAGATAATAGACTCTGGGCACTAGGGTCACTAGGAGATCCTAGCGCTGTCCCACGGTCTAGTGCACATGCGCAGGTCTCCGGGAATGTGGTGCTATGGCCACATTCAGGTACATAGGTCCAACCTTTACATATCGACCTATTGGCCCTGTTGTAATCTTGCATTTCGACCATATGGTTGACATGTAAGATTGTGAAAGGGTCAATAGGTCGATATGTAAAAGGTAGACACCTGAAAAGATCAACAGGTACAAAGGTCGACACAGTCAAAAGGTTGACATGGAAATGTTCGACACAAGTTCTTTGGGGGTTTTGGGTGCCATTTATCATTTTAAACCACATGTGACCCCAATTAGTGCACCGCTTCGCTTGTCGCACTTCGGGCAGGTTTCTCTTCCCATTTGTAATCCATATGGATGGTAAATGATAAAAAAGTATGTTGACCATTGTCATGTCGACCATTTGTTCCGGTCGACCCTTTCTACCTGTTGACATATTGACCATGTCGACCTATTGACTTGTCGCCCTAATGCATGTTGACCTATTGACGGTCAACCTATTTACTGTCCACCAATCATCCAGTACCTCTTTACGGAAACCTTCTCCATTATAACCCTCCCTTTGCCAATTCTCTTCTCTGTTACCATACCTTCACAGGGGTACTTTCATCTTTAGCAGCAACTCCATATCTTACCATACAAACAAGCTTCTCCTTCCTCCATCATGCCAACCCACACTGTTTTCACTGACTCTAATAGCAGTTCTATCCTAGCACCTGATTCCTCAACTCATAAACTTTTCATTCCATCTCTCTATTTGCTTCTGGCCTCCCAATGCAGGAGAGCACATGGCCTGAGTATTAAATATAATCTGAAACACTACATGTATGCCTAGTGTTAAGCTCTGTTTGTGTTACTTAGGAAGACAATGCAATTGCAGCAACAAATAAGTTGGAATAAAAAGCCAAGTTGATTTTGTATAGTAAAATGCTGAAGAGGTTTCTTTGAGTGCAGCACTTCTCTCATTGTATATGCATTGTATGAATTACTTTCATTTCTAGCCTTGACCCATCTGTATGATCAAACATTAAAAGACAAGTGCGTTTTTATTATTTCCATTCCTGAACTTCTTTACTGCAAGTATGCCAATAGTCAGCCTTCTTTTCTTTCTTTTTTTTTTTTTTTACACAATATATGTCGATGAATATGCTTTGTGCACCAACTTTAAAGTGGGAAAAAAAATACCTAAAAGATACCTGTAGGGTTGCCAAAAAAGGGGAGGGGTGAGTGCAAATTACCCGTGCCCTCCTTGGGGCACGGGTGGTCAAGGTGGTGGCTATACTGAATTTTAGGAAAACTGATTGCACTGACCAATAACTTGTTAAACAAAGTTGGAGCTTCCCTTTGGTCTGCACAATTACATTACTAGACTGTAAGCTCAGCACCTGAATTTGCCAAACCTGCGCACAAAGTGGTAAATTTACTAATATGGGAGTTCTATTTTAGATGGGATGTTGCCCATATCAACCAATAAGATTCTAATTCTCATTTATCTAGCACCTTCTAGAGGATAATACCTGAAATCTGATTGGTTGCTATGGACAACATCACATCTTAAATAAGAATCCCATCTTAGTAAATTTACCCTAAAGAGCCTGATTCAGAGGTGGTCAAGACGCTGATGCAGCTGCATCTTCTGGAAGTCACCTTTCTGTAACAGTGTTAATTTTGACAAGGATATTCAATTTAGTTTTAGTCTTAGTCGCTTACTTAGAAATGTAGTTAGTTTAAAGTCACATTTTAGTCTTTTGCTTCGTTTTAGTTAAGATTTAATCAGTGGATCTCAGTTTTAATTTTAGTCTAATTTTAGTCATAATTTTTGCAAATAGTTTTATGAAACTATAATGGATTTTGCTGAAGAATATTTCTCTGAAATACCCTTGAGAAGTTTGCATACTTTTAACTATGTATTTAGTAATCTAGGCTCAGTAGGTTGGAAATGTGTTACATACTGAGTCTGACTTACTGTAGTGCTCCCATATAGCATGTACAAACTATTGCCTTAAGTTTGTTAGAATGCAATGCATAATCCTATTTCCTTTACAGCAGGTCATATTTATTTTCTGTAAATATCCAGAACACATAATTGTTCTTTAAAAATGTAAAACCCTACTTCCAGTGTTAATTTTCAAAAGGATTTTAAATTTAGTTTTAGTCTTGGTTGCTTTATTCTTTGTTTTATTTGAGTCAGTGGATCTCAGTTTTTATTTTAGTCTAATTTTAGTTTAATTTGAGTCCTGAAATAAACTGTAGTTGAATATTTTTAATCAAAATTTTTGTCTAGAGAAGTAACACTGGTCTGCAATGTTATGCAAATGATGCTACAGTGTCCTTCCCTGGTGTACATCCATGCATATTAATGTGCACGGACTAAGATGCCCTCTTCTAGCACCCATGCATGCTGTAATACTGATTGGTACATTCTTTGCACTATTGAAACCTACACCAACCCTATGTCAGGTACAGATTTTCCATCTGAGTATGGTCTCCAAAAGGGACAATTGATTATCTGTGTATGCAAACACATCAGCAACATACTAGCGACACTCCCATACGACAGACCTTTGATTTGTCACCTCACAGCCACTGTCCAGGACTTTTCCAAGACATTTCTGTTACTGTGTGTTTCAATCTCAACAGTCCCTTTGTGTGTACACTCTGTGTAATCCAATTTCAGGGATATTTGAGCATGCATAGTAGCAAATCCATTACTCAAATATGTGAACATTGGCCCTCATTCCGAGTCGTTCGCTCGGTAATTTTCTTCGCATCGCAGTAAAATTCCGCTTAGTACGCATGCGCAATATTCGCACTGCGACTGCGCCAAGTAATTTTACAATGAAGATAGTATTTTTACTCACGGCTTTTTCTTCGCTCTGGCGAACGTAGTGTGATTGACAGGAAATGGGTGGAAATGGGTGTTACTGGGCGGAAACACGGCGTTTTCGGGGCGTGTGGATAAAAACGCTACCGTTTCCGGAAAAAACGCAGGAGTGGCCGGAGAAACGGGGGAGTGTCTGGGCGAACGCTGGGTGTGTTTATGACGTCAAACCAGGAACGACAAGCACTGAACTGAACGCAGATGCCGAGTAAGTCTGAAGCTACTCTGAAACTGCTAAGTAGTTTGTAATCGCAGTATTGCGAATACATCGGTCGCAATTTTAAGAAGCTAAGATACACTCCCAGTAGGCGTAGGCTTAGCGTGAGCAACTCTGCTAAATTCGCCTTGCGAGCGATCAACTCGGAATGAGGGCCATTGTCTTTGTGTGGGACTGTGAATCAGGCCCAAAGCCTTCTTTACAGACCATATGTGATCACCATCTCATATGCTTTACACCAGTGGTTCCCAAACTCTGTCGTCAAGGGCTCCCAGCAGTTCACAATTTTCAGGTCTCCTCACAGAATCACAAGTGAAATAATTAGCTCCACTTGTGATAGGTGTCCTGAAAAACATGAACTGCTGGGGGTCTTAAGGACCGAGTTTGGGAATTACTGCTCTACACCATACCTACCTACTCACCCAGAAAATTATGCAAGGCTCCCAGAGCAGCTCCCCCCCCCCACCCCAAAGCCGCCCTCACGCATCAGCCCCCCCCCCCCCGCGCATCTGCCTGCTTGCTCAGTGAAAGTGTGCGGGGCGATGACATGATTCGTGCTGAATTTCATAATCATAGCCCCAACCTCCATATTATAATGCTGTTAATTGTATGGTGGGGTGGGGCAACGAGGATGCGATCGTGCCTCCATGCCCCCGAATCACCCACCTATGCCGATGCATCACCTGATGTTGTGCTGACCTGGCTGCACCCTTCCAGTTTCAAGCTGTGTTTATTTGGTGTTCTCTTTCTGTATTAAAATACCAACACTGCTACCACAAAACAATAATAATAATAAAATAAAACCTCAACCTAATAACTGCTAATTGATGGCCTGTATGCATATTTATGTAGTGCTACCTAAATGATATAAAGCTTTGCTCGATGCCATAATGCTATCGCTCCCATGCACTGCTGACTGTACACTTTGGGTTATGCATTTCAGTAATTGGTGGCACAGGCTCCCTCCTTATTTTTCTCACCTGCTTTGTTTAATAATTGTGGTTCCCAAACTGTATGCCTACACACCCTGGGGTGTCTCAGGGCACTTGCAGGGGTGCCATTAGTTGGTGGTCCAGGACCAAATCAAATTATTTCTGGTCAATGTGATAGGCAAAACCAGTACAAGTGTCTGACAGTCATAGAATATATGTACACAAACAGAGCGTAACCCTGTCCACAGCCACATAACTGAACCTAAGGATGACAGGTAAGCACAATTAGTGTAATCATTTTTGCTGAATTTCTCAGTATCACACTTTTAGCCTAGGGGTGCCATGAAAAAATGATGATACAAGTGCCGTGATTTAAGAAAGTCTGGGAACAACTGCCCTTGGCTGTTCCCCTATTGCTTCTCTGTTTGTTAGCCTTCCCCTCTATGTTTATTTTTTCCCTATTATGAGGTGCTCCAAGTGAGGTAGAATGAAGACACTGTGCCTGACCAGGCTGAATTGCTGGATGCTTTTTGGAGGGCATTTAGGCTTTCTCTGTCCTGCAGTTCCAGAGCTGGATTTTGCTTTGGCCAGTTTGCTACTGTGTTAGCTATGCATTTTGTTGACTTCCACTGTTGCGGTGTGTTGCGGGCGATGTTGACAACTTCTGGCCCTACCACATTTTGGGGGAGATTTATTAAGCCTGGTGAAGTGATAAAGTGGAAGATGATAAAGGACCAGCCAGTCACCTCCTGTCATTTTTCAAACCCAGCCTGTGACATGGAAGTTAGGATCTGATTGACTGGTCCTTTATCACCTTCTACTTTATCACTTCACGAAAACTTAATAAATCTGCCCCTGTGTGACCAAAGTTGATGGATTGGGGCAGCTTTGACTCAGTTCCACTGTTTTCTACTGAGGTCTATCCCTGTGTTCACTTTGCTCTATTCTTTTATAGACTACCCCAATGATTGTGCAGTGTTGTGGTACTGTAGTTTATTTAAGCTTTTTCCACAGGTTATGCATAGCTCATTGAATGGCTGCAGCAGCACGACTGTATTAAGTGCTTTCCTTGCTTTTGGCAATTGCATGTTGAGTCAGCTGTTCATGTGACTGCATCTGGTCATTGCTGTTGCATTCTTTGACATCCAGATCTGCCCGGTGTTGTTGTCTGCACTTCTCTAGTGATGAGAGTGTTGTTTGATACAGTTGGCTTTCTCACATGTATTCCCTGGCTTATGTCACCTGTGCAATCAGGACACCACAGCTTCTGCGCCACCTTTTCACATCGTTGTGCTGAGTGATGTACTTTGTAGTGCTCTAAGATGGTCTGGATTTATCTGGTCCATTGGATTTCATCCGGATGCTTGTGGCAACTCCTGGATTTTATTATTATTATTTATTTATTAGCAGTTTCTTCTATAGCGCAGCATATTCCGTTGCGCTTTACAATTAGAACAACAGTTATAGAACAAAACTGGGCAAAGACAGACAGACAGACATAGAGGTAGGAGAGCCCTGCTCGCAAGCTTACAATCTATAGGGAAATAGGCATTGATACACAAGGATAGATGATACCTGTTGCATAATGGTCCACCAGATTGCTAGGTTCTTAATGGGTTGTATGATATGATCACCCAGCAATGTTGGAAGACAAAATGTGAGGTTATGTGGACTGTACAGAGAGGATGTAACTGGGCATTGAAGGTTATGTGGGTGGATCTGGAATTTGGTAGGCTTGTCTGAAGAGATGAGTTTTCAGGGAATGTTTAAAGGTTTGGATCTAGTGACACAAGAATCTGCCTAATAATGAGCCTGATTCAGAGATAGATGGAATTGCAGAGTTGCACAGAAGCGGCTTTGCAATTCCGTCCAGTAAAATGCAAATGCAGCAGGAGGTGTCTATTTTGCTGTGTGGCACTGTTTCATAGATGTGCTATAAACTGCCGTTTGTTTGTGTCGCTGCTGTGTCGCTTAGTAAACAGCCAGCTCACTGCAGCCTTTGGCCTAATCTGGGGTCGTGCAGTCAGGGGAGGCATTGCCTCACCTGTCATTAATTATTAAAATAATACAAAGAAGATACTTATGACACATAGCATTATTATTTGCATTATTTTAATAATTTTTTACCTACTAAAAACCAGATCTAAACATGTTTTGGAGGCACCGTTCTCGGTGCCTCCCGCTATCAGTGATACAGGTCCGGAAGCGGGAGGCGGGGCAAACCATAGGGCAGTCATATCCCATTAAAAGAAACACTATAAGCGGCACCTCTAGCAGTGCCGCTTACATACCTGCCCGTCCCCCAGTAGCTGCTGCCAAGTTTAGTCCGAACCGAGGGGGAGAAGGGGCAACAATTCCCTCTCCTCTGCACTGTGTCATGCTGCGTGTGACACCAGGCCGGCGCTACCCGCTGAAAGCCTACTTTCCTCTCCCATCCTGTGACAGTGCAGTGACTGATCGTATGGAGGGGGTGGAGCCACTCGGATGGAGGTGGTGGAGCTACACGGGACCATCAGACTGCAGCCACAGAGGAGGACATGCTGCTCCAGATCCTGCCAGCCAGGGAGAGTAAGTGAGAAAGTGTGTGTGTGTGTAGTGTGTGTGTGTGTGTGTGTGTGTGTGTGTGTGTGTGTGTGTGTGTACTGTATGTGTGTGTGTATGTATGTAAAGTATGTGTATTTATGTATGTGTGCGGGGGAGGGGGGTATTGTGAATAAACTGCACTTCTGTGGGCGTTACATGTAAGCTGCGCTACTACTGGGGCGTTACGGAAAAGCTGTGCTACTGTTGGGGCATTACGTGTAAGCAGCGCTATTACTAGGGCGTTATGTGTAAGCAGCGCTACTACTGTGGGCATTACGTGTAAGCTGCGCTACTACTGGGGTGCTACGTGTAAGCTGCGCTTCTACTGGGGCATTATGTGTAAGCTGCGCTACTATTGGGTTCATTACGTGTAAGCGGCGCTAATACTGGGTTTGTTACGTGTAAGCTGCACTACTACTGGGGCGTTACGGGAAAGCTGCACTACTGTTGGGGCGTTATGTGTAAGCAGCTCTATTACTGGGGCGTTACGCGTAAGCGCTACTACTGTGGGCGTTACGTGTAAGCGGCTCTAATACTGGGTTTGTTACATGTAAGCTGCGCTACTACTGGGCGTTATGGGTAAGCTGCGCTACTACTGTGGCGTTACATGTAAGCTGCACTACTACTGGGGTGTTATGTGTAAGCTGCGCTACTACTGTGGCGTTACGTGTAAGCTGCACTACTACTGGGGCGTTATGTGTAAGCTGCGCTACTACTGGGGCTTTATGTGTAAGCTGTGCTACTACTGGGTTCATTACGTGTAAGCGGCGCTAATACTGGGTACATTTCGTGTAAGCTGCGCTATTACTGGGGCGTTATGTGTAAGCTGCGCTACTACTGGGGCTTTATGTGTAAGCTGTGCTACTACTGGGTTCATTACGTGTAAGCGGCGCTAATACTGGGTACATTTCGTGTAAGCTGCGCTATTACTGGGGCGTTATGTGTAAGCTGCGCTACTACTGGGGTCGTTATGTGTAAGCGGCGCTACTACTGTGGCGTTATGTGTAAGCTGTGCTACAACTGGGGTGTTATGTGTAAGCAGCGCCACTACTGGGGCGTTTTAAATGGGTGTACAATTGTGTGACCACGCCCCTTTCTTGTGAGACGACATCCCTTGTTCGACGCGCGTTGTCCCTTTGTAATGTATGGGAGGGCAAAATTTATAGTTTGCAGGCGTGCGCCGAACACCCTAGCACCGGCCCTGTGTGACCCGTTACGTCACACGCTCAGTGAGAGGAGCCGTAAAGCCAGAAGTGAGGTGCGCTGCTGTCCAGAGAGGTTACAAGAGAATACAAGTTGGTGAGTTACTGTCTGGGAGGGTTGCGGTGGGGAAGGGGTGGCTGCAACATTCACTTGCTGTGACATTTACCAGCTACAGTGCGGGAGGGGGAGGTGAAGACAGTGAGATGCGGTAGGATCCTGCTAGGCTGAGGTTTTTGTGGTGCTGTTACAGTAGTGTGCCTCCCAGTGAGAGTCTAGATGCAAAGCTGCACTTACCCCACTGTGTTTTCTAAGGGAGGTGTCACAAAGGGGAGCGTTTTAGGCATGGTTGCTTGCATCTCCCATGTGTGCTACTACTGTCCTACTGTCATGCAGAACATGATAAAGCATACAAATGCTGCCCTAACGTTAGTCAAACCCTTAAAAAAAACTTTGTTTATTTACATACAGTGTACTGTATATTTCTCACAATACCAAGATACAAATGTGATTATAACTATCCATAATAAATAATCTATGCTGCTTAATAGTGTTTTCTGTACAAATACCCACCAGGAGTCAAGTACTTTGATTTAGATTTAGTGGCGTGGAGGGAGACAGGGAAGGATGGTGGCATAGAAGGAGACAGGGCAGGATGGTGGCATAGAAGGAGACAGGACAGTACGCTGGCGTGGAGGGAGACAGGGAAGGATGAGGGAGACAGGGAAGGATGGTGGCATAGAAGGAGACCAGGCAGGATAGTGGCATAGAAGGAGACAGTGCAGTATGCTGGCGTGGAGGGAGACAGGAAGGATGGTGGCAAAGAAGGAGACAGGGCAGTACGCTGGTGTGGAAGGAGACAGGGAAGGATGGTGGCGTAGAAGGAGACAGGGCAGTACGCTGTCATGGAGGGAGACAGCGCAGCATGGTGGCGTAGAAGGAGACTGGGCAGGATGCTGGCGTGGAGGGAGACAGGGCAGGATGGTGGCACTGGAGGGAGACACGGCAGCATGGTGGCGTAGAAGGAGACAGGGCAGGATGGTGGTGTGGAAGGAGACAGAGCAGGATGGTGGCACTGGAGGAAGACACGGCAGCATGGTGGTGTAGAAGGAGAAAGGGCAGGACGCTGGCGTGGAGGGAGACAGGGCAGCATGGTGGCGTGGAGGGAGACAGGGCAGGACGCTGGCGTGGAGGGAGACGGGGCAGGATGGTGGCATGGAGGGAGACAGGGAAGGATGAGGGAGACAGGGAAGGATGGTGGCATAGAAGGAGACCAGGCAGGATAGTGGCATAGAAGGAGACAGTGCAGTATGCTGGCGTGGAGGGAGACAGGAAGGATGGTGGCATAGAAGGAGACACGGCAGGATGGTGGCATAGAAGGAGACAGGGCAGTACGCTGGTGTGGAGGGAGACAGGGAAGGAAGGTGGCATAGAAGGAGACAGGGCAGTACGCTGGTGTGGAGGGAGACAGGGAAGGATGGTGGCGTAGAAGGAGACAGGGCAGTACGCTGTCATGGAGGGAGACAGCGCAGCATGGTGGCGTAGAAGGAGACAGGGCAGTACACTGGCATGGAGGGAGACAGGGCAGGATGGTGGCACTGGAGGGAGACACGGCAGCATGGTGGCGTAGAAGGAGACAGGGCAGGATGGTGGTGTGGAAGGAGACAGAGCAGGATGGTGGCACTGGAGGAAGACACAGCAGCATGGTGGTGTAGAAGGAGAAAGGGCAGGACGCTGGCGTGGAGGGAGACAGGGCAGGATGGTGGCACTGGAGGGAGATACGGCAGCATGGTGGCGTAGAAGGAGACGGGGCAGGACGCTGGCGTGGAGGGAGACGGGGCAGGATGGTGGCGTGAAGGGAGACAGGGAAGGATGGTGGCGCTGGAAGGAGATGGGGAAAGATGGTGGCGTAGAAAGAGACAGGGCAGTACGCTGGCATGGAGGGAGACAGGGCATGATGGTGGCGTAGAAGGAGACAGGGCAGTATACTGGCATGGAGGGAGACAGGGAAGGATGGTGGCGTAGAAGGAGACAGGGCAGTACACTGGCATGGAGGGAGACAGGGCAGGATGGTGGCACTGGAGGGAGACACGACAGCATGGTGGCGTAGAAGGATACAGGGCAGGATAGTGGTGTGGAAGGAGACAGAGCAGGATGGTGGCACTGGAGGGAGACACGGCAGCGTGGTGGCGTAGAAGGAGACAGGGCAGGATGCTGGCGTGGAGGGAGACAGGGCAGGATGGTGGCACTGGAGGGAGACACGGCAGCATGGTGGCGTAGAAGGAGACAGGGCAGGATGGTGGCACTGGAGGGAGACACGGCAGCATGGTGGCGTAGAAGGAGACAGGGCAGGATGCTGGCGTGGAGGGAGACGGGGAAGGATGGTGGCACTGGAGGGAGATACGGCAGCATGGTGGCGTAGAAGGAGACAGGGCAGGATGCTGGCGTGGAGGGAGACGGGGCAGGATGGTGGTGTGGAGGGAGACAGGGAAGGATGGTGGCGCTGGAAGGAGATGGGGAAGGATGGTGGCGTAGAAAGAGACAGGGCAGTACGCTGGCGTAGAAAGAGACAGGGCAGTACGCTGGCATGGAGGGAGACAGGGCATGATGGTGGCGTAGAAGGAGACAGGGCAGGATGGTGGCATGGAGAGAGACAGGGCAGGATGGTGGTGTGGAAGGAGACAGGGCAGGATGGTGGCACTGGAGGGAGATACGGCAGCATGGTTTCGTAGAAGGAGACAGGGCAGTATACTGGCGTGGAGGGAGACAGGGAAGGATGGTGGTGTAGAAGGAGACAGGGCAGTACACTGGCATGGAGGGAGACAGGGCAGGATGGTGGCACTGGAGGGAGACACAACAGCATGGTGGCGTAGAAGGAGACAGGGCAGGATAGTGATGTGGAAGGAGACAGAGCAGGATGGTGGCACTGGAGGGAGACACGGCAGCGTGGTGGCGTAGAAGGAGACAGGGCAGGATGGTGGTGTGGAAGGAGACAGGGCAGGATGGTGGCACTGGAGGGAGACACGGCAGCATGGTGGCGTAGAAGGAGACAGGGCAGGATGCTGGCGTGGAGGGAGACAGGGCAGGATGGTGGCACTGGAGGGAGACACGGTAGCATGGTGGCGTAGAAGGAGACAGGGCAGGATGGTGGTGTGGAAGGAGACCGGGCAGGATGGTGGCACTGGAGGGAGACACGGCAGCATGGTGGCGTAGAAGGAGACAGGGCAGGATGCTGGCGTGGAGGGAGACGGGGAAGGATGGTGGCACTGGAGGAATATACGGCAGCATGGTGGCGTAGTAGGAGACAGGGCAGGATGCTGGCGTGGAGGGAGACGGGGCAGGATGGTGGTGTGGAGGGAGACAGGGAAGGATGGTGGCGCTGGAAGGAGATGGGGAAGGATGGTGGTGTAGAAAGAGACAGGGCAGTACGCTGGCATGGAGGGAGACAGGGCATGATGGTGGCGTAGAAGGAGACAGGGCAGGATGGTGGCATGGAGAGAGACAGGGCAGGATGGTGGTGTGGAAGGAGACAGGGCAGGATGGTGGCACTGGAGGGAGATACGGCAGCATGGTGGCGTAGAAGGAGACAGGGCAGGATGCTGGCGTGGAGGGAGACGGAAGGATGGTGGCATACAAGGAGACAGGGCAGGATGGTGGCACTGGAGGGAGACAGGGAAGGATGGTGGCGTGGAGGGAGACAGGACAGGATGGTGGCGTGGAGGGAGACAGAGCAGAATGGTGGCAATGGAGGGAGACAGGGCAGGAAGGTGGCGGCCAACGACGTAGGCAGAGGCCATTAGTGGTGGTGGTATTGGGCATCGGCTTGAGGGCAGTAGCAAGCTTTGGCTTGGCGGTGTAGGGGTCATCGGCAGGACTCGGTGGACATTATGGCTGCAGTGCTTCACCAGTCACTGACCTGACCGCACGCCACTGGCCTAAACTGGATGAAAATGATATTGTGAGCTATGAGGTGGTCAAAATATACTGAAAATGACTGAAAACTAATATTTTTCAGGTTAATAATACTGTAGAAACAAATAAAGGTCCAAATTACGTAATTTTTTTTGTAATTTAGGCAAAACCAAAACCGGACGATGAATTACTGTAGAACCAAAATCAAAACCATTGAAAATGGTCTGCCGCACATCTTAAGTTTTTGCATGTAGCTTTAATATGTGTGTTTTCCTTGTTTGGGTTTAGTTCCACTTTAAATGATTACATTTCCTAATGCCTAGAATTCAAATGGATTTGCCCAACATCTGTTATTTGTTTTATACCAGATAAAATAATACCATACCACAATGCAAAAAATAAATAACTAAAGGAATAAATAAATGATAAAATATCCCACAGCCTGAATAACATTATTACAATAAATGGCTGAGTCAAAAAGCTCCAATAAAAGATGGGATTACATTTCAGTTGCTACAACTGTGGGGTCTCTGGTTATTTTTCTGTGTATGAATTCACCAATCTGTTGGAGTATTTTCCTCAGGTGATGGAAAACCAGTGACTGAGAACTGTGACACTTTAATGTAGTGGCACACTAGATATTTCTAGTATTGAGTGGTTCAGATTTAAAAAAAATCTGACACCCTCCTGAACTTTGCTGATCCGAGTAAATCCAAGTCGCGGCTCGGCTTCCATATGAGACAAAACGGCATCATCCTGGTGTCGGATTCTCAAGGATTTTGGATTCTATATAATGACTCTGCGGCAGTGACTCGCCACCATTTGACTCCAGGCATGCTGCTGTGTGCTGCTCTGTGCTCTGTTGTGTTCATCCACAAGCTGTCACTGTCACAGTATCCCTGTGTCCATCCATACACAAGCTGTGCTGTCCATCCATCCACCTGCATAGCAACCAGGGAATACAACCAGCTCTGTCCATGTTACGTTAAGATAGAGCCACATATTACCACAACAATTACAAAAATACAAAAACCCTAAAATCACATAATCCTGACCACACATGGGTGGTCATTCCGAGTTGATCGCACTTAGCAACTTTTTGCTCCTCGTGCGATTAACTTGACACCACCTATGGGGGAGTGTATTTTAGCATAGCAGGGCTGCGATCGCTTCTGCAGCCCTGCTATGCTAAAAAAGTAGTTTCAAGCAAAACAGGACTAGCCCTGCAGCTACTTACCCAGTGCGATGGATCCAGCGATAAAGGTCCTGGCTGTGACGTCAGACATCCGCCCTCCAAACACCTGGACACGCCTGCGTTCGCCTAACCACGCCCGGGAAATGATGAGTAGATGCCCCGATCCTCCTTCCCGCTGTCAATCTTCTTGCGATCGCGCCATCGACCGCTTTCATCGGTCCTGGCGTCGTTGCCCTGCGACAGCCATCGCTAGGCAGAACCGCTCCGTGCAAACGGGTCGGAATGACCCCCATGGTGTCATTGGCCACATCTGGCCCTAAACGGTGTTCTGCAAACCAATTTATATTTGTAACTCACGGCCAGTGTATCCACTATGGCGGGGACAGTGATCCAATTATTGTCTATAATAACATATAACATATCAATCTACTATTTTCAAATCCACTAAAATGCGCCACAGTGCCGTATTAAAATACTTAAACATCAATACAAAAATCTAAAACATGACGGAGTATTAACATCTCAATAAGTAGGAGATCTAAATCAAGTCATGTCTACAGCAGAGTACATCCTGAAGTTGTAAATACCCAGTTCACACGGCGTATGTGATGTCCTGCTGTCACCGCTGCTGAAGTGAAGAAGAGCCATGAAGAGGAGCAGGCTCTGTGCATCTTGAAGAAAAGATGAGAGGGTTAGAGAGACAAGAGAGGTGAGGAAGCTGCTTGAGGGATTCAGGGCATGGAGGGACACAGGCAATGAGCTGCTGGAGTGACAGAGGCAGGGATATGTATAAGGGGGGTCATTCCGAGTTGTTCGCTCGCAAGCGGATTTTAGCAGATTTGCTCATGCTAAGCCGCCGCCTACTGGGAGTGAATCTTAGCATCTTAAAATTGCGAACGATGTATTCGCAATATTGCGATTACACACCTCGTAGCAGTTTCTGAGTAGCTTCAGACTTACTCGGCATCTGCGATCAGTTCAGTGCTTGTCGTTCCTGGTTTGACGTCACAAACACACCCAGCGTTCGCCCAGACACTCCCCCGTTTCTCCGGCCACTCCTGCGTTTTTTCCGGAAACGGTAGCGTTTTTCCCACACGCCCATAAAACGGCCTGTTTCCGCCCAGTAACACCCATTTCCTGTCAATCACATTACGATCGCCAGAACGATGAAAAAGCCGTGAGTAAAAATCCTAACTGCATAGCAAATTTACTTGGCGCAGTCGCAGTGCGGACATTGCGCATGCGCATTAAGCGGAAAATCGCTGCGATGCGAAGATTTTTACCGAGCGAACAACTCGGAATGACCCCCAAGGTGCACTACTGTGTTACATAACATGTATAGAGGGTACCATTGTGTAGTGGAATGTGCAAAAAGGACACTACTGAGCGATGTAACCTGAATAAGGGGCATTCAGGGTCATGGTGTAATAGGAATCAGGGGCATTACATGCGATGTAATGTGAATAAGATTGTGCTAAGGTGTGGTGTAATTTGAATTGTGTGTACCATTGTGTGACCGCTGCTTCTTTGTGAGATCAATGTCCCTTTCTAAAGTATAAGAAGTAGAGCACTAATTTAGAGTTTGCAGGGTGGTGTCGAAAACACTAGCACTGGCCCTGGCTCCGCTTAATGTGAGGGGGGGAGGGGGAGGGGGGGGGGGGGTAAATGAGTTCCACCACCTCTCCAGACCACTTTAGGCCCTGGTCGCATCTCACAGTGTGTGCACACATAGTGCCGCAGCAGTGTTCCATGCTGAATTAGGCCCTAATTTACCTGTGCCAAGCATTGTTTTTCTTAAAGCCTGGACCGTATAAGAATAAGTATAAGAATATAAATATAAAATACTCCTGTTCAAGGTCAGTTTCTTAGGAACTTGACATTATTAAATTGTGCAATGTACAGATGTGTCCTCATTCACCTATTGTCCGTATGCCATGTAGTGTGTGAGACCTTCTGCGTCTAATATGCCTAACTTGGATGCATAATGACGTATTCAGATGCAGCATAATTTACTGAGATGCTGGAGAGTGTAATACTGTTTTTCGCCCACCAGATGTCGCCTTTCCTAAACTACATGGTGCATGCGTCAACTAGCCAATGTACAGTAGTGAACACTGTACAGTACAACACTACTGCATGATTTTATATACTGATTTCTCTTACGTCCTAGAGGATGCTGGGGTCCACATTAGTACCATTGGGTATAGACAGGTCCACTAGGAGCCACTGGCACTTTAAGAGTTTGAGAGTGTGGGCTGGCTCCTCCCTCTATGCCCCTCCTGCCATACTCAGTTTAGGAAATGTGCCCAGAGGAGCCGGTCACAGCTAGGGGAGCTCTCCAGAGTTTCACTAGTAAAAGTTTTCTTAGAGTTTATTATTTTACAGGGAGGCTGCTGGTAACAGCCTCCCTGCTTCGTGGGACTAAGGGGGGGGGAGTAGTGTCTGCCCTGCGTGCGGGGTCTGAGCCACTATCTCCGCTGACAGGACACTGAGCGCATGAGGGTGCTGCTTGTTAGCCCTCCAGGCGACCGCTTACTCCAGCAGCACCCTTACAGCACCCTTACAGAGCCAGAAGACTTCGGTGGCGAGTGAGTCACCGGCCCCCCTGGCAAGCGGGGAGCCGGTGTGAAGTTAGCGGCAACAGGGTAGGGAGCACAGTACTAACTGCGCTCCGGGGCTCAGCGGTACATAGAGCGGCGCTTTGAGGGGCGCCCTGAGCCAGCGCCTATACCCTACACTGGTCAGCAAGCCTGTCAGGGTCCCCGGATCGCTGCCAGCAGAAATCCTCAGGCCAGTATAATATAATGAAGAGCGGGAAGCAGCTTGTTACTTGGTAAGTAATCCTGTTCAGCTGTTGCTGATGTTTCAAGCTGGTTAGCTTGGTTTGCCTTGTGTGTGAGCTGGTGTGAAATGAATCTCGCCACTATCTGTGTAAAATCCTTCTCTCAAAGTTGTCTGCCTCCTCGGGCACAGTTTCTAGACTGAGTCTGGTAGGAGGGGCATAGAGGGAGGAGCTAGCCCACACTCTCAAACTCTTAAAGTGCCAGTGGTTCCTAGTGGACCCATCTATACCCCATGGTACTAATGTGGACCCCAGCATCCTCTACGGACTACGAGAAAAGGATTTACCGGTAGGTAATTAAAATCCTATTTTTTTGTTTCCTTCTCCAGTGTTGTTCAAATATTTATTTATTTTATTTATTAACAGTTTCTTATATAGCGCAGCAAATTCCGTTGCGCTTTACAATTTGAAATAACAATAACAAACTGGGTGATAATAGTCATAGAGGTAGGAAGGCCCTGCTCGCAAGCTTACAATCTATAGGATGTATAGAAATATACTACAATAGTCTTGGTTGTGCTTATTATCAATTTTTTAATTATTTATTTTGTTATATACACTGCACAGCAGATAAAATACATATACAACAATTTGTCAAAAAAGTGTGCGACAATTTCTGAGTGATGGAATATTAGCTATGAACACTCACCATAGAAATGAACTGTTGAAATGAACTACAGTATTTTTCCTTTATAAAACAAAACCATTCTTTCCTATATACTTAATACGATGTATTTTAAATGACCTTGTTACCCAAGAAAATAAAAATATCAGTTTATAGGAGATTTCAGAGCTTTATTATATCCTATGGTTAACTATTTTAGTTACCTACATTACCTACTATACAAAAGCCCCATCCTATTCAAACGAATCAATCCAATTCCCTGTGAATATATTGCGGGTGTGATTCAGCATGGCAAAAGCCGCACTTTACGGCAGCCTGAACTCGCACAAACCTGCCCAATAGGGCTGTGAGCAGTGTTGTGCAAATTTGGGCTGAAATCAGGCCAAGAGGGCAGCGAAATACAGTACCATTGCCGCCATTGAAATGATGTGGCAACTCGCACCCTCCACCCGGAATTGGATTAACCCGCTAAGTGTATGCGATGTACTGTAAAATTCGAATATCTGGTTTGGTCAGTGGTCACTAAGGTCCATTAATACTTTACGTAATTTATTAAGAGTGAAAATGTTTTTTTACTTTTTTTTTCTTTGTAAATTAAATAGTTTTTCTGCCGCAGGTTACATTGGTTTCCACAGGGAAACATCGGGTGTAGAGTGGATTTTGATCCAGAGGCACCAACAGGTTAAAACTGTATGCTTTCCCAGGATGCATTGGGGCCTCCTCTATAACCCCGCCTCCAGGCACTGTGAGCTCAGTTTTCAGTTGGTGTCTGCAGCAGAAGGTCACTTAACAGGGGGGCTGCACTGGGCAGCCCTGAAAAAGCTTTCTCTGACAGAAAATTTCATCAAAACTGGGCTGTCAGCGCTGGATGTCATGGTGACACTTCAGCGCTGCAGCTCCATCACCTTCCAAGCGGCGTTGCATACTCCCACGGCCTGTTTCCGGGTACTTGCAGCAGAGACGCTCCGGCTTTAGGCACATGGTCGCAGTCGCTCTCCTGGTTCACGTGGCTACAACAGGGAGGAAGTAAGAGGGTACCCCAGACGGGACCCGCCATTAAATTGCGTTCCATCTGTGACCTAGGGAGATGGGTCCCGGCGCTGGCGTGGACACTGTCACCGAGCTGGGACCCCACTAGACCACCAGGGCAATAGAGCACAGGTTGGGTGTACTAACGCCCCATTTAATAAGGCTCGTAAGTACCTGGGGTGAAATTCCAGCACAGGGGAGCCGGCGCTTGACCTGTAGCCTCTCCATGGCCCAGGCCGACATCTGTACATATACTAGTGCAGTGCAGTTTTATTGTCATAATAATTAACTGCATTGCCTGTGATTGTGTGTGCTTGTATCTGCTGTGTGGTTTAACTTTTGGTGTTTCCCAGATATACTGTATCTATCACTATATTCTGTACCCTAAGAAACTAGGTGCATCAGGGTCATATATATAGTGCGTCACAGTATTTACCCATTACGTGTATTCTACTGTGTACTCAGTCACATAATACCGGATTAATCGCTGGTGTTGTGTACTGTGTCTACAGTCACATACTAATGGATTTATTTGCAGATATTGTACTCTGGATTTATCGTTGTTGCATTTGTATACAATGTCTAACAAGAAGGGCAGTAAGTCTGTGGATGCTCCTGCATCATGCAGAGCATGCGCCAAAGATTTACCAGAGGGGGAAGCTGTGTGTGATGATCTGTGTACTAGGAGTCATACATCACTCAGTCAGTCCGCAGCTCCTCTAACCAATCAGGAGCCACCTGGGCTGCGTTCACAAACCTACTGGGCACTCTGATGGAATGCCTTATGCCGCCTATGGTACCACCTGTGCCATTACAGCCACAAATTTCCCCTATGGTTAATCCGCCTTGGGCGGAAAATTTGTCTAACCGATTGCAGCAATTAAATCATTCCTTTATCAGGCAAAAATCTGCTCCAGGTCACTCTCATGTCTCTGGGTCATCTACGCTGGCTGCTTCCTCCTCACAATCCACTAATCTCTCAGATGTTTCATCTGAAGAGGAGGGGGAGCATACTGTCCTGTCAGACACTGAATCAGGTGTTTCTGATGAGCATTCTCCATTGCAAATTGATGTCCCTGCCCTTGTGGTTGATATTAAGCAAATCTTACAAATCACTGATGATGAGGATTCCACTACTGTGGCTAAGAACACTGATATGTTTAAATGGCAGAAGGTGGTTAAAAATCTATTACCCCATTCTGACCATTTGGTGACCATCAGGCAGGAGCCCTGGTCTAATCCAGGGAAGAAATTCCCTCTGTCTAAATGTGCCTTGGCTCGCTATCCTTTCCCTGCAGAGTTATGTAACAGGTGGGAAAATTCACCGCCGGTGGATTCTCATGTCACCTGCCTAGTAGTGTCATCCACTCTGCCTGTCACCATTGTCACTTCACTGAAGGACAGATAAGTGTGTGGAGGGATGCCTGAAGTCTATTTACTCCCTTACAGGTGTATACCTTACAGGTATAGACCCACTATTGTGGCCTCTTGGGCTGCAAAAGGAATTGAAGGATGGGTTCAGGCATTAGAGGAAAAGCTGCCTGAGTATATATCTGACAATGCCAGACAATACCTGTCTCATATTACCACCGCCGCCTATAACATTCAGGAGGCGTCCTCTGAGGCGGGTGTGTTGGCAGCCAAGGCGTCGACTACGTCTGTCCTGGCTCGACGTATTCTGTGGTTGAGGTCATGGAAGGCGGACCTAGACTCCAAAAAGACCTTGGAGGTACTCCCCTTTAAGGGGGACATTTTGTTTGGGGAAGACCTAAATAAAATTGTGTCTGAATTGGCGGCTGCTAAGACTGCCTTTCTCCCAAATACGAATCCTTCTGCATAGAAACTCCCAAGTTTTCCTCAGTCATCTGCAACTGACGGTAAGCTTCCTACAAGCCCACGGGTGGCTCATCAATTGGAAGAAATCCTCGCTGGTCCCAGCTCAGAGCATAGTGCAGCTGGGGCCACTCCTGGACACACACACAGTCAACGACTGTTTTTGTCTCCAGAAAAAAGTCCTGAGACTTCAAGACAGGATAAGATGCTTCCTTTGTCGCCCCAGAGTGTCGATACACTCAGCGATGCAAGTAATTTTTCTAGATGGTATCGGCATTTAACATGATAGAGTACGCTCAATTTAATTCTCTCCCTCTGCAGATATTATTTCCTTTCCAAGTGGGACAGCCTACCTCATTGGATCAGATCTCACATGATCACTTTGACTCCGGTGGTTCCTCTGTCGCTGACCTGGTGGCTACAGGACCAGCAATTGAGCAGGGGCCATACCGTCTGGATCTCCGACTGGGTCTTGGTGACAATGGATGCCAGTCTGAGGGGATGGGGAGCGGTGTTGGAGCTGGACCCAGGAGGAGTCCATCCTCCGAATAAACATTCTGGAGTTGCGGGCGGTGTTCAATGCATTGACTCTTGCCCTGCGTCTGGTACAGAACAGGCCGGTTCAAGTACGGTCAGACAAGGCCACTACGCTGGCATACATAAACCATCAAGACGGCACTCAAAGCCGCATGGCTATGATGGAAGTGTCAAAAATCCTTTGTTGGGTGGAGCGCCATCTGCCAGCAATATCGGCAGTGTTCATTCCAGGCATTCTAAACTGGGAAGTGGACTTCATCAATCGCCAGGATGTGCATGCCGGAGAGTGGAGTCTTCATCCAGAAGTCTTTCAACTCCTAGTGGATAAGTGGAGCCTACCAGACCTAGACCAGATGGCATCTCAACACAATCACAAGGTTCCGGTCTTCGGATCAAGGACCAGGGATCCTCAAGCAGCATTACATGGCTATTACATGGAACTTTTGGCTGCCCTTCATGTTCCTTCCAGTGTCACTCCTGCCCAGGGTCCTGTAGAAGGAGGATTTCTACTTCTAGTCACTCCAGCGTGGCCGAGACAGCATTGGTTCTCAGACCTGCAGGGTCTATCGACAGAGCATCCTCTTCTACTTCCTCAGTGCCCAGACCTCCTCATACAGGGCCCTTGTCTTTATCCGAACCTGGCCAGGCTAGCAACACTCCTGAGAGCCAAAGGATTCTCTGAGGCAGTCATCCAAACTATGTTAAAAGCCCGTAAACCGGCTTCAGCTTGGATTTATTACAGGGTCTGGAATTCTTACTTCACCTTGTGTGCTGATAAGAATTATGATACATACAGATTCATAACTTCCAGAATTCTGGCTTTTCTTTAAAGAGGCCTGGACTTAGGTCTTCATCTGGCCTCCCTCAAGGTTCACATATCTGCCTTGGCGGTATGGTTTCAGAGAAAAATTGCGTTTATACCCGACGTTCATACATTCACTCAGGGTGTGTTACGGATTCAGCCTCCCTATGTCCCTCCTTTGGCTCCATAGGATCTGGCTGTTGTCCTGAATGCCCTGCAAGAGTCTCCATTTGAACCTCTTGAGACGGTGGACCTTAAATGGCTCACGACCAAGGTCTTGTTTTTACTGGCTATTGCCTCTGCTAGAAGTGTGTCGGACTTAGGCGCATTGGTTGTCGTCCTTTCTAATATTTCATTGTGACCAGGCAGTTCTTAGAACTCGCCCAGGTTATTTACCTAAGGTGGTGTCATCTTTTAACCTTAACCAAGAGATTGTGGTTCCGGCCTTTATCTCTTCTGATTTGTCCTCCAAAGAGCAGTCTTTGTATGTGGTACGGGCTTTCCGTATATATGTGGAGAGGACTGCCTCTATCAGGAGGTCAGACACCCTTTTTGTCAGTTTTTTTTTTTTCAGAAACATGGCTGGCCTGCGAAAAAGCAAACCTTGACCAGATGGATTAGAATGTTGATTGCACAAGCTTATGCGCAGGCTGGTCTCCCAGCTCCTGCCGCTATTAATGCCCATTCTACTCGGTCCGTTGGATCTTCTTGGGCGGCTCGCTGTGGTGCATCCGCAGAACAATTGTGCAAGGTGGCTACGTGGTCCTCAGTCAACACGTTCATAAGGTTCTCTGCCTTTGATACTTCTGCCTCCCAGGATGCTTCCTTTGGACGCCGAGTTTTCATACCCGCTAAGGCGTGTCCCCTCCCTTGAGGAACTGCTTTAGGACATCCCCGATGTTTCCCTGTGGAAATCAATGTAACCTGCTGCAGAAAAGAAGAGTTATGGTAGACTACCATTGTTAACTCTCTTTCTGCGAGGTACATTGGGTTCCACAGGGCGCCCACCCTGACGCACCTACAGTAGCTTCTATGGGTTTGTATGGCATTAGCCGCTGGTCCCTTCTCCTGTCGTGAGAATGTGGTTCTATGTGACTAACATCTACCTTCTCTCTTACCTGCTCCTGCATTGGACTGGTTAACGAAAAGCTCACAGTGCCTGGAGGCTGGGTTATAGATGAGGGCCCAATGCATCCTGGGACAGCCTAAAGCTTTAGCCTGTTGGTGCCTCTGGATCAAGATCCACTCTACACCCCAATGTTTCCCTCTGGAACCGAATGTACCTCGCAGAAAGAGAGTTAACAATGGTAAGTCTACCATATCTCTTTTTATTTAAATACTTAATGACACATTAAAAAAAACAACAACAACAACAACAACTGAACAGTGACTTCAGCGTGACTTGAGTCCCATGACTCATTTGTAAGTGTTGTGTGATATAATGCTACTGTCAGTGAAAGCTAATCACATCTAAAAAGGATAATCGCTGATAAAGCTACATTTTTTAGCTTCAAATAGTATTAGTAACCCTTACAGTAAAAAGAATATTAGAACATGGACAGTGTTTAGCATATGCAGTACTGCAGGCAATCTCTGTATTTGACATGCCTAAAAAGCTCTGCGTCTATTTGTTAATTTCTCTTCCTTATTTCTGTTTGTTTCCTTTTTATGGTAATTAGACATTAAATAGAGAGACACGAGCATGTGGGATGTAGGGCAGTGTCAACTGACTTTTATTTGAAATTGAACAAATTCATTGTTAGAATCTGCATAATAAAATCAACAGCAGATAAAAATCAGGTCATTACATGGGCAAATGCACATCAAACCTAACTTCATGGTCGATTCTGATGCCTAGATTTTATTTTAAAAAACGCGTTCACACCCACACTCTGCAACCAATGTCTGCTTGGCACGACCACTAAGTGGATCCCCTGCTAATGAAGGAGTAGGTATTGTAATAGAGAAGGGAAGGGGGAAGGATACATGAAATAAATACGCAGGCACAGATGGGGGCAGGGCCATCTTAACAGTACTATAGGCCCTGGGCAAAACAGCGCACTGGGGCCCCTACAGTTGACACCCACTGCCTCACCCTCCCCTTCCCCTAATAGAGTCAAACCCCCAAATCATACCCCAAAGCAGACACCAACTGCCTTCTCTCTCCCTCTCTCCAATTAATACAGTCAGAGCCCAGATTGGACACCCAAATGCCACCCCCTACTTAATAAAAGCAGATCATAGATCTGACAGCCCTCCCACCCAAATTAAAAATATCAGACCCCAATTTTTTTTTTAAATCATAACTTGCAATATTGTGTTGTCTCTCCATATGCTTCTACAGGTTGAGTATCCCATATCCAAATATTCCGAAATACGGAATATTCCGAAATACGGAATTTTTTGAGTGAGACTGAGATAGTGAAACTTTTGTTTTCTGATGGCTCAATGTACACAAACTTTGTTTAATACACAAAGTTATTAAAAATATTGTATTAAATGACCTTTAGGTGGTGTGTATCCGGTGTATATGAAACATAAATTCATTCTGTGAATGTAGACACACTTTGTTTAATGCACAAAGTTATTAAAAATCTTGGCTAAAATTACCTTCAGGTTGTGTGTATAAGGTGTATATGAAACCTAAATGCATTCTGTGCTTAGACTTGGGTCCCATTGTCATAATAATAAGAATTTACTTACCGATAATTCTATTTCTCGGAGTCCGTAGTGGATGCTGGGGTTCCTGAAAGGACCATGGGGAATAGCGGCTCCGCAGGAGACAGGGCACAAAAAGTAAAGCTTTAGGATCAGGTGGTGTGCACTGGCTCCTCCCCCTATGACCCTCCTCCAAGCCAGTTAGGTACTGTGCCCGGACGAGCGTACACAATAAGGGAGGAATTATGAATCCCGGGTAAGACTCATACCAGCCACACCAATCACACCGTACAACTTGTGATCTAAACCCAGTTAACAGTATGATAACAGCGGAGCCTCTGAAAAGATGGCTCACAACAATAATAACCCGATTTTTGTAACTATGTACAAGTATTGCAGATAATCCGCACTTGGGATGGGCGCCCAGCATCCACTACGGACTCCGAGAAATAGAATTATCGGTAAGTAAATTCTTATTTTCTCTATCGTCCTAGTGGATGCTGGGGTTCCTGAAAGGACCATGGGGATTATACCAAAGCTCCCAAACGGGCGGGAGAGTGCGGATGACTCTGCAGCACCGAATGAGAGAACTCCAGGTCCTCTTTTGCCAGGATATCAAATTTGTAGAATTTTACAAACGTGTTCTCCCCTGACCACGTAGCTGCTCGGCAGAGTTGTAATGCCGAGACCTCTCGGGCAGCCGCCCAAGATGAGCCCACCTTCCTTGTGGAATGGGCCTTAACCGATTTAGACTGTGGCAGGCCTGCCTCAGAATGTGCAAGTTGAATTGTGTTACAAATCCAACGAGCAATCGCCTGCTTAGAAGCAGGCGCACCCAACTTGTTGGGTGCATACAGTATAAACAGCGAGTCAGATTTTCTGACTCCAGCTGTCCTGGAACATATTTTCAGGGCCCTGACAACTCCTAGCAACTTGGAGTCCTCCAAGTCCCTAGTAGGTGCAAGGCACCACAATAAGCTGGTTCAGGTGAAACACTGACACCACCTTAGGGAGAGAAACTGGGGACGAGTCCGCAGCTCTGCCCTGTCCGAATGGACAAACAGATATGGGCTTTTTTTAAGAAAAAACCACCAATTTGACACTCGCCTGGTCCAGGCCAGGGCCAAGAGCATGGTCACTTTTTATGTGAGATGCTTCAAATCCACATATTTGACTGGTTTTAAACCAATGTGATTTGAGGAATCCCAGAACTACGTTGAGATCCCACAGTGCCACTGGAGGCACAAAAAAGGGGTTTGTATATGCAATACTCCCTTGACAAACTTCTGGACTTCAGGAACTGAAGCCAATTCTTTCTGGAAGAAAATTTACAGGGCCGAATTTGAACCTTAATGGACCCCAATTTGAGGCCCATAGACACTCCTGTTTGCAGGAAATGCAGGAAACGACCGAGTTGAAATTTCTTTGTGGGGCCTTCCTGGCCTCACACCACGCAACATATTTTCGCCACACGTGGTGATAATGTTGTGCGGTCACCTCCTTTCTGGCTTTGACCAGGGTAGGAATGACCTCTTCCGGAATGCCTTTTTTCCCTTAGGATCCGGCTTTCCATCGCCATGCCGACAAACGCAGCTGCGGTAAGTCTTGGAACAGACATGGTACTTGCTGAAGCAAGTCCCTTCTTAGCGGCAGAGGCCATAAGACCTCTGTAAGCATCTCTTGAAGTTCCGGGTACCAAGTCCTTCTTGGCCAATCCGGAGCCATGAGTATAGTTCTTACTCCTCTACGTCTTATAATTCTCAGCACCTTAGGTATGAGAAGCAGAGGAGGGAACACATACACCGACTGGTACACCCACGGTGTTACCAGAACGTCCACATCTATTGCCTGAGGGTCTCTTGACCTGGCGCAATACCTGTCCCGTTTTTTGTTCAGACGGGACGCCATCATGTCCACCTTTGGTATTTCCCAACGGTTTACAATCATGTGGAAAAAAACTTCTCAATGAAGTTTCCACTCTCCCGGGTGGAGGTCGTGCTGAGGAAGTCTGCTTCCCAGTTTCCATTCCCGGGATGAAAAACTGCTGACAGTGTTATCACATGATTTTCCGCCCAGCGAAAAGTCCTTGCAGTTTCTGCCATTGCCCTCCTGCTTCTTGTGTCGCCCTGTCTGTTTACGTGGGCGACTGCCGTGATGTTTTTCCCACTGGATCAATACCGGCTGACCTTGAAGCAGAGGTCTTGCTAAGCTTAGAGCATTATAAATTTACCCTTAGCTCCAGTATATTTATGTGGAGAAAAGTCTCCATACTTGATCACACTCCCTGGAAATTTTTTCCTTGTGTGACTGCTCCCCAGCCTCTCAGGCTGGGCTCCGTGGTTACCAGCATCCAATCCTGAATGCCGAATCTGCTGCCCTCTAGAAGATGAGCACTCTATAACCACCACAGGAGAGACACCCTTGTCCTTGGATATTGGGTTATCCGCTGATGCATCTGAAGATGCGATCCGGACCATTTGTCCAGCAGATCCCACTGAAAAGTTCTTACGTGAAATCTGCCGAATGGAATTGCTTCGTAGGAAGCCACCATTTTTACCAGGACCCTTGTGCAATGATGCACTGTTTTTAGGAGGTTCCTGACTTGCTCGGATAACTCCCTGGCTTTCTCTTCCGGGAGAAACACCTTTTTCTGGACTGTGTCCAGAATCATCCCTAGGCACAGCAGACGTGTCGTCGGGATCAGCTGCGATTTTGGAATATTTAGAATCCACCCGTGCTGATTGTAGCAGTATCCGAGATAGTGCTACTCCGACCTCCAACTGTTCCCTGGACTATGCCCCTATCAGGAGATCGTCCAAGTAAGGGATAATTAAGACGCCTTTTCTTCGAAGAAGAATCATCAATTCGGCCATTACCTTGGTAAAGACCCCAGGGTGCCGTGGACAATCCAAACGGCAGCGTCTGAAACTGATAGTGACAGTTCTGCACCACGAACCTGAGGTACCCTTAGTGAGAAGGGCAAATTTGGGACATAGAGGTAAGCATCCCTGATGTCCCGGGACACTATATAGTCCCCTTATTCCTGGTTCGTTATCACTGCTCTGAGTGACTTCATCTTAATTTGAACCTTTGTAAGTGTTCAAAAACAAATTTTTAGAATAAGTCTCACCTAGCCTTCTGGCTTCAGTACCACAATATAGTGTGGAATAATACCCCTTTTCTGTAGTAGGAGGGGTAATTTAATTATCACCTGCTGGGAATACAGCTTGTGAATTTTTTCCCATACTACCTCCTTGTCGGAGGGAGACTTGGTAAAGCAGACTTCAGGAGCCTGCGAAGGGGAAACGTCTCGACATTCCCATCTGTACCCCCGGGATACTACTTGTAGGATCCAGGGGTCCTGTACGGTCTCAGCGCCATGCTGAGAACTTGTCAGACGCGGTGGAACGCTTCTGTTCCTGGGAATGGGCTGCCTGCTGCAGTCTTCTTCCCTTTCCTCTATCCCTGGGCAGATATGATCTTATAGGGACGAGAGGACTGAGGCCGAAAAGACGGTGTCTTTTTCTGCAGAGATGTGACTTAGGGTAAAAAACGGTGGATTTTCCAGCAGTTGCCGTGACCACCAGGTCCGATGGACCGACCCCAAACAAGTCCTCTTCCTGTATACGGCCATACTGTGCCGTTTGGAATCTGCATCACCTGACCACTGTCGTGTCCATAACATCTTCTGGCAGTTATGGACATCGCGTTTATTCATGATGCCAGAGTGCAAATATCCCTCTGTGCATCTCGCATATATAGAAATGCTCTATAGTCAATAAAATACTGTCCCTGTCAAGGGTATCAATATTTTTAGTCAGGGAATCCGACCAAGCCACCCTAGCTCTGCACATCCAGGCTGAGGCGATCGCTGGCCGCAGTATAACACCAGTATGTGTGTATATACTTTTTATTATATTTTCCAGCCTTGTCAGCTGGTCCTTGAGGACGGCCCTATCTATAGACGGTACCGCCACTTGTTTTGATAAGCGTGTGAGCGCCTTATCCACCTTAAAGGGTGTTTCCCAACGCGCCCTAACTTCTGGCGGGAAAGGGTATACCGCCCATAATTTTCTATCGGGGGGAACCCACGCATCATCACACACTTTATTTAATTTATCTGATTCAGGAAAAACTATGGTAGTTTTTTCACATCCCACATAATACCCTCTTTTGTGGTACTTGTAGTATCAGAAATACGTAACACCTCCTTCATTGCCTTTAACGTGTGGCCCTAATAAGGAATACGTTTGTTTATTCACCGTCGACACTGGATTCAGTGTCCCTGTCTGTGTCTGTGTCGACCGACTAAAGTAAACGGGCGTTTTAAAACCCTTGACGGTGTTTTTGAGACGTCTGGACCGTACTAATTGTTTGTCGGCCGTCTCATGTCGTCAACCGACCTTGCAGCGTGTTGACATTATCACGTAATTTCCTAAATAAGCCATCCATTCCGGTGTCGACTCCCTAGAGAGTGACATCACCATTACAGGCAATTGCTCCGCCTCCTCACCAACATCGTCCTCCTACCTGTCGACACACACGTACCGACACACAGCACACACACAGGGAATGCTCTGATAGAGGACAGGACCCACTAGCCCTTTGGAGAGACAGAGGGAGAGTTTGCCAGCACACACCAAAAACGCTATAATTATATAGGGACAACCTTATATAAGTGTTTTCCCTTATAGCATCTTAATATATATATAAGCATATCGCCAAATTAGTGCCCCCCCTCTCTGTTTTAACCCTGTTTCTGTAGTGCAGTGCAGGGGAGAGCCTGGGAGCCTTCCCTCCAGCCTTTCTGTGAGGGAAAATGGCGCTGTGTGCTGAGGAGATAGGCCCCGCCCCTTTTTCGGCGGCCTCGTCTCCCGCTCTTAACGGATTCTGGCAGGGGTTAAATATCTCCATATAGCCTCCGGAGGCTATATGTGAGGTATTTTTAGCCAAAATAGGTATTCATTTGCCTCCCAGGGCGCCCCCCTCCCAGCGCCCTGCACCCTCAGTGACTGCCGTGTGAAGTGTGCTGAGAGGAAAATGGCGCACAGCTGCAGTGCTGTGCGCTACCTTTAGAAGACTGAGGAGTCTTCTGCCGCCGATTCTGGACCTCTTCTTACTTCAGCATCTGCAAGGGGGCCGGCGGCAAGGCTCCGGTGACCATCCAGGCTGTACCTGTGATCGTCCCTCTGGAGCTGATGTCCAGTAGCCAAGAAGCCAATCCATCCTGCACGCAGGTGAGTTCACTTCTTCTCCCCTAAGTCCCTCGTTGCAGTGATCCTGTTGCCAGCAGGACTCACTGTAAAATAAAAAACCTAAGCTAAACTTTCCTAAGCAGCTCTTTAGGAGAGCCACCTAGATTGCACCCTTCTCGGCCGGGCACAAAAATCTAACAGGCTTGGAGGAGGGTCATAGGGGGAGGAGCCAGTGCACACCACCTGATCCTAAAGCTTTACTTTTTGTGCCCTGTCTCCTGCGGAGCCGCTATTCCCCATGGTCCTTTCAGGAACCCCAGCATCCACTAGGACGATAGAGAAATCTCATTATGGTATGCAATTATTCCAAAATACGGAAAAATCCGATATCCAAAATACTTCTGGTCCCAAGCATTTTGGATAAGGGATACTCAACCTGTATAAAGTTAATGTCTGCCTGCACTCTGATTGGTGGCTAGCCATCAACCAATCAGCATGCTGACAGCCATTCATGCGAGATCTGTGCATAATGTTGAGAGGCAGGCAGTGAAAGATGCTCCCTGGCTGCTCTGATTGTGGATTACACACAAAGTGGCTGTACAGCATTCTCTCTCTGCCTCCAAAGAAGAAGATGTCTTCCTCTGGGGCAGCCAAAGTGAACTAAACATACCTGCTTATATGTGCTGGAGCGCCCACCAACAGCCTCCTAAATCACAACACCTGTGTACAAACACTGCTCACCTGTGTACGGTCATGCCTGCGTCCCGCTCCCAGAAGTCCCCTCTCTGGAACGCATCCAGCCCACGGTGGAACCCACATCCGGTCCCAGCATGCCTCCGGTAAAACATCACTTCCGGCCAGCTAGCCGGGCTGCGTTCCCGACCTATCACATACTGAAATTTGTGGTTGTCATGGTAATACATTCAAACAGCTTCCATTATAGGTATACTGAAATATGGCATTGATCAAACTATCCCCGCAAATTTACTAAAATGCAATTGTGACTGCAATTAAGTCTACCTCTAAATCAGGCCCTATCTATCTATCTATCTATCTATCTATCTATCTGTCTGTCTGTCTGTCTGTCTGTCTACATATATGGGATGTAGTTATCACCAGTCACATATGCCCCTACATCCCGCCCCCTCACAATCCCAACGGTCGGCATGCATGACACCCATAGAGTTGGAATAGTAGCCGTGGCACACCCCCCCCCACCCCCACCACCTTTGCCGGCATTCTGCAGCCGGGAACCCGTCGTTTGGATGCTGACCGCCGGGATCCCGAGCGCCGACATCATGATACACACACACACACACACACACACACACACACACACACACACACACACACACACACACACACACACACACACACATATAATATAATATACACTGCTCAAAAAAATAAAGGGAACACTAAAATAACACATCCTAGATCTGAATGAATGAAATATTCTTATTAAATACTTTGTTCTTTACATAGTTGAATGTGCTGACAACAAAACCACACAAAAATTATTAATGGAAATCAAATTTATTAACCCATGGAGGTCTGGATTTGGAGTCACCCTCAAAATGAAAGTGGAAAAACACACTACAGGCTGATCCAACTTTGATGTAATGTCCTTAAAACAAGTCAAAATGAGGCTCAGTAGTGTCTGTGGCCTCCTCGTGCCTGTATGACCTCCCTACAATGCCTGGGCATGCTCCTGATGAGGTGGCGGATGGTCTCCTGAGGGATCTCCTCCCAGACCTGGACTAAAGCAGCCGCCAACTCCTGGACAGTCTGTGGTGCAATGTGGCATTGGTGGATGGAGCGAGACATGATGTCCCAGATGTGCTCAATTAGGTTCAGGTCTGGGGAACGGCCGGGCCAGTCCATAACATCAGTGCCTTTGTCTTGCAGGAACTGCTGACACATTCCAGCCACATGAGGTCTAGCATTGTCCTGCATTAGGAGGAACCCAGGGCCAACCGCACCAGCATATGGTCTCACAAGGGGTTTGAGGATCTCATCTCAGTACCTAATGGCAGTCGGGCTACCTCTGGCGAGCACATGGAGGGCTGTGCGGCCCCCCAAAGAAATGCCACCCCACACTATTACTGACCCACTGCCAAACCAGTCATGCTGGAGGATGTTGCAGGCAGCAGAACATTCTCCTTAGCGTCTCCAGACTCTGTCACGTCTGTCACATGTGCTCAGTGAGAACCTGCTTTCATCTGTGAAGAGCACAGGGCGCCAGTGGCGAATTTGCCAATCTTGGTGTTCTCTGGCAAATGCCAAACGTCCGGCACGGTGTTGGGCTGTAAGCACAACCCCCACCTATGGGCGTCGGGCCCTCATACCACCCTCATGGAGTCTGTTTCTGATCATTTGAGTAGACACATGCACATTTGTCTGCGGGGAGGGGGACCAACCTTTGGCGCTACAGGTTTTGAACTTAGGGATAGTGATTTGTTCGTAATGGAACACAATTTTCGGCAGATAATACAGTGGGTGTGTACAATATATATGAGTGTGATGGAAATATATAAAGGCAATAGGGTGTCTATGGGTGTGATAATGGGTGTGTGTAATATATATAGGTGTGACAAAAATATATACGGAGGCAATGGGATGTATATGGGTGTGATGAATATATATGGAGGCAATGGAATGTGTCCAGATAAAAATTGTTTATTAGGTGAAAAATGTATTTAAAGAGTTTTTGACAATATTCCTTAATAAAATTAGAAAAAGAAGGCAAATATGTTCAGTGTGGTTCTATTACATAATAAACATATGCAGCACATCAATTAAAAATAAATATAAGAAAATATAAATAAAAATTATGGAATAGAATAAAAAAATATATATAGAATAAAAATAAAATTATATATAACCAGACTTTAAATCTAATGTTAATCGATACGTGATCATTTACACTTTGCTTTTGATCATAGAGACCGGTCTCTTCTACTTTAGAGTGTTATAGGGTTATTATAGTGTGGGTCACGGCAGAGCTGTCTGTGTCCACAAAAAGGTCCGGTTTATAGTAAGTTCCTGTTGCTCCGAAAAAGGCAGTTTGTAATGGCAATGGTTTTCAGGTGAAAGTGTGTCACGGGTTGCTTACGTGTCTTCGCCCTTTTCAGGGCTGGGGAGTCCGTGGGTGTCCTATGCTGCTGCAGGTGTCCTTTTTCTTTTTTCCTTCCTCCGTATCCGCGGTTTGTTACAGGCGCCTGTAACTCCGGTTCCTTTGATGTTACCTCGTTGACGTCTTCCAGGAAGTCGGGATCTCCGGGTTTCGGGTGAGAAGAGGGGGCGTGGTCCAACGCGTTTCACTCGGCCAATGGTGCCGTGCTTCGTCAGGGACAGTGTGCTGGTGTGTGCCTCAAGCTCATTTAGATAGGGTTGAGTCTGCTGTGATTGGTTCAAAAGAGTTTCCTTTCAATCAGTGCAATTAGCACGTCTATTGTGAAAACCGTTTCTCTTCTTATCCTGTCTTTGGTTTGTTTAATAATATGGCAAGCGTGTTTTCGTCTTCAGCTTGTCATAGATAGTATCAGAATACGCATTGCAAGTTTCTGATAGTAAATAGTAACAAAATACACATTGTAAGTTTCTGATACATTCGATTCATCTGCAACATAGTGTCTAAAATGCTTTTTTGTAAAGTCGCTGTTGTTTCACAGAGGGACTTATAAGAAAACTATGTTTGTTATATATGCATATACATGGTTTTTATGAGAGAAGAAGCATAATTAGGTTGTAGTTATACACGGATAGGGATATATATGTTATGTATGCATACACATGGTTTTTATGAGTGAAGAAGAAAAATTAGATAGAAGTTATATACGGATTGGAATATATATGAATATAAGTATTATACTGAAATAGGGGAAGAAAATAGTAATTGTATTAAATGTCTATATAGAGGATGTTCTAAGTTCCTAGTGTTATTTATGATAGGTCTGTGATGCATGTTCAAGTCTATTTGGGTATGATATTTAAAGGGAGTTTGAGTTACATAGGTGAACAGTACAGTGATGTTACAGCAAGCATTATATAGTACTGCTATGGTGTTTAAGGGGAGTGTGTTGGGTGTCCAGATAAGTGGCATCCCGAATAACAATTTAAAGTTTTTGGATGGTATCTAGGAAAGATGTTAATATCTAAACGGACATTATAATAGCGTCATGGGAAGTGGTCCATAGTACTGGAATTATTTATAACAGGTGTATGTCACGTATTGAGATGTGGTACCTATGAAATATTTTTAAATGGTGTAGTTATGGAAATGAGTGATGAAAATTGATTAACATGCAGATGCTTATAAGTGTGAATGGGGAGTATTCAACTGGATGTTCCTTGGAGTCTTACTTTGATATTTGTTTTTCTTGTAGTTAATTTATAAGGAGTGTTTACTCTTCTTTGTTTGGTCGTGAGTTTTTAGATTGTTCCTTATTCTTTTTTGTTTTTGGTTCGTGGGTATTTTCTTCTTATTCTTTGGTTCTTCTTAGTTCGAATCTGATTGTTTTTCTTGGTTGATTGGTCTTTAAACCACTTGTGTCCCAGGTAGGCTGTCAGACATCGTCACCAGGGTTTTGCTAGAAGTAATATTACTGCACCTAAGGTTCATAGATGGTCTCCCATTCTATTACTTGTTAGGCCCAAACCTCTTTACTTCCGAGTTCGGAATGGGATCGGGTGGTTTGTGGATGGTATGGCAGTATTTATTCACTTTTTTGCAGTCCTGGTGGTGTGACTAAACCTAGTGGGTGTTTTTGTGGCATCGGTTAATCTCCCAAAAAACTGCTGAGTTCAAAGTCGATATTTAGACCCTTCGGTGTCAGGGTTTGCATGTTATAAATCCACTTTGTTTCCTCTCTTGACATGGTTCTGATGTAGTCCCCACCTCGCCAGGGTATGGTGACTTTTTTTTAATTGCTATGAAGTTTAGAAGGCTTCCATCATGGTTATGGGTTTTTTTGAAGTGATCTGAGACGCTGTGTGTTTCTACTTCGTTGTCAATATTTCTTAGATGTTCGTTTATCCTTGTTTTTAGGCTTCTTGTGGTTCGTCCTATATATTGTAGATTGCATGGACAGGTTAGTAAGTATATTACTCCTGTTGTGTCGCAGGTCATTTTTTCTTTTATCTTGAAAATTTCTTTGGTTTCATTCGATCTAAAGTTATTTGTTGGTTTGGTGCTTCTCTGTTTGCATGTTTTGCATGCTTTGCATCTTGTACAGTGATAGAATCCTGGTGTTGTATCGTTTATCCAAGTCCTTTCTTTTTCCTTTTTTTCTTCGGGTATAAAGCTGGATACTATTTCTTGTTTTATATTTGGTGCTTTCCTATAAATTAATCTTGGGCGGTCTTGTATATATTCCTTGATTTCTTCATCACGTTTGAGTAGATGCCAGTTCTTATTGATAATTCTTTCAAAGTATTTGTGCTGACTGTTGTAGTTGGTGATGAAAGTTACTTCTGTCGCTTCCTGGTTGTTTTTCTCTTTATATTTGAGGAGGTCTTCCCTTTTTGTTTCTTTTGCTACTTCTATAGCTTTATGGACGGTGTCTTTGTCGTAGTTTCTTTCTAGAAACTTCTTTTCTAGTGTCGAAATTTGGTCTTCAAAGGTGATGTTTGTGGAACAATTCCTCTTAAATCTTTTGAATTGCCCCCCAGGTATTCCTCTCAACCAGTTTTTATGGTGGTTGCTGGTTGCTGGTATGTAGTTGTTGCAGTCCACCGGCTTGTTAAAGGTTTTTGTCTGTATTGTTTTGTTTTCGATGTAGATTGTTAAATCCAGAAAGTTAATTGTTTTGAAACTGTGTGTTTCTGTGAATTCCAAGTTCAGGTTATTGCAATTGATATGTTTTGAGAATTCTATGAGTTTGTTGAGTGGTCCTGTCCAGATGACTATGATGTCATCGATATAGCGTTTCCAAAGTGCTATGTGCTCTAGTAGGCTGTTGTTTTTCCAAATGTAGTCTTCTTCCCACTGTGCCATAAATAGATTCGCGTAACTCGGTGCGAATTTCGTGCCCATAGCGGTCCCGCGGACCTGTCTGTAGTGGGTCTTGTTATACCAGAATATGTTGTGGTTGAGAATGAATTGGATACCTTCTACCACGAATTGTATCTGTTCTTCCGGTAGGTCTGACTGGTTTTCTAGGATTCGTGTGATGGCTTCACATCCTTTCTGATGGTCTATGCATGTGTATAGTGATTTTACGTCATAAGTTAATAGGATGTAGTTGTCCTCCCATTTTATTTCATCTAGTAATTTCAATATTTGAGTGGTGTCTCTGAGGTAGCTTTTTTGTGTGGTTGCGGTTTCTTGTAATATGTTGTCTATGTATTCAGATAAGTGGGTAGTGAGTGATCCGATTCCTGATACTATGGGTCGTCCTGGTGGGTTGATGATATCCTTATGAATTTTTGGTAAAAAATAGAAGACTGGCATCCTTGGGTTAGTTTGTTGGAGAAAGGCGTTTTCTTTTTTATTTAGGATTCCTTTTGTGTTCCCTTTCTTTATCAGTGTTACATATTCTTTTTTGTATAGTTCAATTGGATTATTCGTGAGTTCTTCGTAGGTGTCTTTGTCGGCTAGGAGTCTCATAGCTTCCTGATGGTATTTTTCTTTGTCCAAAATCACAATTCCTCCTCCCTTGTCTGCAGGTTTTATTACTATTTGTTTGTTCTCTTTCAGTTCTTTAAGTCCTTTTCTTTCATCGTTTGTGAGGTTGAGGGTTTGTTTATTCCTAGATGGGTTGATGTGGAGACTTTCAAGATCCCGTTCCACACATTTTTCAAATGCTTCGAGAAAGGGTCCTTTGATATGTTTTTGGTAGAATTTTGATTTTTCTTTCAGGTTGGTGTGTTTGTATTCATCTGTGTTGTTTTCGTCTATATTCGGCTCGCCTTGACCTTTCCTGTTTCTCTTAAATAATTTTTTCAGGGTTAGTTTCCTCATAAAGCAGTGTAAATCTATGAATGATTGGAATTTATTTAGTTTATTGGATGGTGCAAATTTCAGTCCTTTCCTAAGGAGGCTTCTCTGTGCATGGGTGAGTTTGTGTTTACTTAAGTTATAAATGCCTAGGGATTTTTCTTCTTCTTCTTCAAAGATTTTTCCATGTTTGTTTTTCTTTGTTTTTCTCTTGGTTTTTCCTCCTCTTGTTCCTCTTCTGATGTTTCTGTGTCTGGGCACTTCCTTTTTATCATACTTATTTTGTTTTGATCTTCTTTCTTTGTTGAGTCTGGTAGAAATTCTTCTTCCTGTATTACTTCTAAAAAAATCTCCAAATTTTCTTCTGGGTCATTTATTTCCTTTCGTGAGAGTTTCTCAAGAAGTTCTTTTGTTTTTTGTTCTTCTTGTCTCATTGCTTCAGCCATTCCTTTTCTATAATTTTCCCTTATTTTATCATATTGTGGTTCATCTGTGTAACTGAACTGTGCTCTGTTATATGGTTGATATATTCTGTCTTCTGCTGTGCTCCTCGGTGTTTGTTTGATAAGCGGTGATTTGTAGTTGTTTGGCGTATTTCCATAGTAGCCCTGATTCCTCTGTGGTCCTCTTTGTTGTTCCTGATGGTGTTGTATCCTGAAGTTTCTATTATATGTGTTATATCTTCTCTGTGTGTATTGGTAACTTTGATTGTATTGATAGTTTTGGTGATTCTTAGCTTGTCTGTTCCCATCGGTTTCTCTGTTATACTGCTGTTGTGAATTCCTATGTTTTGCCCAATCTCTCTGTTTATTTTGGTAGTCGTTCTTGTCTCTTCTAAATTTCCTTTTCTTGATTGATATAACTTCGTTTTCTAGTTTGTGTAGTTTGTTTCTTGTGGTATTTTCTAGAGTTTTGTAGTCTTCCATGTGCTCTAGAGGTTCTATCTTAGTTTTAATGTAAGAGATTTCTTTCCTGATTTTTTCCATAGATTTTTCCCTATCTTCAATGATAAGTTCCATTAGTTTGAAGGAACACTGGTCTAGGGCTAGGTCCCATTTATCTTGTAAGTTTTGTTCGTGTGGAATGAAGGTGGGGTATTTAAAAAGTCTTAGACCCCTGGGCACAATGCGGTGCTCAATGTATTTCTTCAGTGTATTGCTATCCCACCATTGTTTTGTCTCTTGGTTAAAAAGTTTCTCTAATTTGAGATAAAACGAGGTAACATCAAAGGAACCGGAGTTACAGGCGCCTGTAACAAACCGCGGATACGGAGGAAGGAAAAAAGAAAAAGGACACCTGCAGCAGCATAGGACACCCACGGACTCCCCAGCCCTGAAAAGGGCGAAGACACGTAAGCAACCCGTGACACACTTTCACCTGAAAACCATTGCCATTACAAACTGCCTTTTTCGGAGCAACAGGAACTTACTATAAACCGGACCTTTTTGTGGACACAGACAGCTCTGCCGTGACCCACACTATAATAACCCTATAACACTCTAAAGTAGAAGAGACCGGTCTCTATGATCAAAAGCAAAGTGTAAATGATCACGTATCGATTAACATTAGATTTAAAGTCTGGTTATATATAATTTTATTTTTATTTTTATTCTATATATATTTTTTTATTCTATTCCATAATTTTTATTTATATTTTCTTATATTTATTTTTAATTGATGTGCTGCATATGTTTATTATGTAATAGAACCACACTGAACATATTTACCTTCTTTTTCTAATTTTATTAAGGAATATTGTCAAAAACTCTTTAAATACATTTTTCACCTAATAAACAATTTTTATCTGGACACATTCCATTGCTTCCATATATATTCATCACACCCATATACATCCCATTGCCTCCGTATATATTTTTGTCACACCTATATATATTACACACACCCATTATCACACCCATAGACACCCTATTGCCTTTATATATTTCCATCACATCCATATATATTGTACACCCACTGTATTATCTGCCGAAAATTGTGTTCCATTACGAACAAATCACTATCCCTAAGTTCAAAACCTGTAGCGCCAAAGGTTGGTCCCCCTCCCCGCAGACTCTGTAAAACCAGGAAACAAACGAAAAGAGTTTCCTAATCCAACCTGGGCCGCTCGGCTATACAAAACACACAAGTAAACATTTTTAGGGAGCGCAGAGCACATCCCCAACTACACAGAAACGAACAAGCTCTTTTCAGTGCACTGCAGCAAACCTAGTAATGGATACAAATAAAGAACAAAGACTAGAAAAACTAGAAAACATTTTCTGTAATGAATCCAACACGGAAGAAACAGACTCATTTGTGGAAGAAGATAATTTCTGTTCATATTATCTCAAATTAGAGAAACTTTTTAACCAAGAGACAAAACAATGGTGGGATAGCAATACACTGAAGAAATACATTGAGCACCGCATTGTGCCCAGGGGTCTAAGACTTTTTAAATACCCCACCTTCATTCCACACGAACAAAACTTACAAGATAAATGGGACCTAGCCCTAGACCAGTGTTCCTTCAAACTAATGGAACTTATCATTGAAGATAGGGAAAAATCTATGGAAAAAATCAGGAAAGAAATCTCTTACATTAAAACTAAGATAGAACCTCTAGAGCACATGGAAGACTACAAAACTCTAGAAAATACCACAAGAAACAAACTACACAAACTAGAAAACGAAGTTATATCAATCAAGAAAAGGAAATTTAGAAGAGACAAGAACGACTACCAAAATAAACAGAGAGATTGGGCAAAACATAGGAATTCACAACAGCAGTATAACAGAGAAACCGATGGGAACAGACAAGCTAAGAATCACCAAAACTATCAATACAATCAAAGTTACCAATACACACAGAGAAGATATAACACATATAATAGAAACTTCAGGATACAACACCATCAGGAACAACAAAGAGGACCACAGAGGAATCAGGGCTACTATGGAAATACGCCAAACAACTACAAATCACCGCTTATCAAACAAACACCGAGGAGCACAGCAGAAGACAGAATATATCAACCATATAACAGAGCACAGTTCAGTTACACAGATGAACCACAATATGATAAAATAAGGGAAAATTATAGAAAAGGAATGGCTGAAGCAATGAGACAAGAAGAACAAAAAACAAAAGAACTTCTTGAGAAACTCTCACGAAAGGAAATAAATGACCCAGAAGAAAATTTGGAGATTTTTTTAGAAGTAATGCAGGAAGAAGAATTTCTACCAGACTCAACAAAGAAAGAAGATCAAAACAAAATAAGTATGATAAAAAGGAAGTGCCCAGACACAGAAACATCAGAAGAGGAACAAGAGGAGGAAAAACCAAGAGAAAAACAAAGAAAAACAAACATGGAAAAATCTTTGAAGAAGAAGAAGAAAAATCCCTAGGCATTTATAACTTAAGTAAACACAAACTCACCCATGCACAGAGAAGCCTCCTTAGGAAAGGACTGAAATTTGCACCATCCAATAAACTAAATAAATTCCAATCATTCATAGATTTACACTGCTTTATGAGGAAACTAACCCTGAAAAAATTCTTTAAGAGAAACAGGAAAGGTCAAGGCGAGCCGAATATAGACGAAAACAACACAGATGAATACAAACACACCAACCTGAAAGAAAAATCAAAATTCTACCCAAAACATATCAAAGGACCCTTTCTCGAAGCATTTGAAAAATGTGTGGAACGGGATCTTGAAAGTCTCCACATCAACCCATCTAGGAATAAACAAACCCTCAACCTCACAAACGATGAAAGAAAAGGACTTAAAGAACTGAAAGAGAACAAACAAATAGTAATAAAACCTGCAGACAAGGGAGGAGGAATTGTGATTTTGGACAAAGAAAAATACCATCAGGAAGCTATGAGACTCCTAGCCGACAAAGACACCTACGAAGAACTCACGAATAATCCAATTGAACTATACAAAAAAGAATATGTAACACTGATAAAGAAAGGGAACTCGAAAGGAATCCTAAATAAAAAAGAAAACGCCTTTCTCCAACAAACTAACCCAAGGATGCCAGTCTTCTATTTTTTACCAAAAATTCATAAGGATATCATCAACCCACCAGGACGACCCATAGTATCAGGAATCGGATCACTCACTACCCACTTATCTGAATACATAGACAACATATTACAAGAAACCGCAACCACACAAAAAAGCTACCTCAGAGACACCACTCAAATATTGAAATTACTAGATGAAATAAAATGGGAGGACAACTACATCCTATTAACTTATGACGTAAAATCACTATACACATGCATAGACCATCAGAAAGGATGTGAAGCCATCACACGAATCCTAGAAAACCAGTCAGACCTACCGGAAGAACAGATACAATTCGTGGTAGAAGGTATCCAATTCATTCTCAACCACAACATATTCTGGTATAACAAGACCCACTACAGACAGGTCCGCGGGACCGCTATGGGCACGAAATTCGCACCGAGTTACGCGAATCTATTTATGGCACAGTGGGAAGAAGACTACATTTGGAAAAACAACAGCCTACTAGAGCACATAGCACTTTGGAAACGCTATATCGATGACATCATAGTCATCTGGACAGGACCACTCAACAAACTCATAGAATTCTCAAAACATATCAATTGCAATAACCTGAACTTGGAATTCACAGAAACACACAGTTTCAAAACAATTAACTTTCTGGATTTAACAATCTACATCGAAAACAAAACAATACAGACAAAAACCTTTAACAAGCCGGTGGACTGCAACAACTACATACCAGCAACCAGCAACCACCATAAAAACTGGTTGAGAGGAATACCTGGGGGGCAATTCAAAAGATTTAAGAGGAATTGTTCCACAAACATCACCTTTGAAGACCAAATTTCGACACTAGAAAAGAAGTTTCTAGAAAGAAACTACGACAAAGACACCGTCCATAAAGCTATAGAAGCAGCAAAAGAAACAAAAAGGGAAGACCTCCTCAAATATAAAGAGAAAAACAACCAGGAAGCGACAGAAGTAACTTTCATCACCAACTACAACAGTCAGCACAAATACTTTGAAAGAATTATCAATAAGAACTGGCATCTACTCAAACGTGATGAAGAAATCAAGGAATATATACAAGACCGCCCAAGATTAATTTATAGGAAAGCACCAAATATAAAACAAGAAATAGTATCCAGCTTTATACCCGAAGAAAAAAAGGAAAAAGAAAGGACTTGGATAAACGATACAACACCAGGATTCTATCACTGTACAAGATGCAAAGCATGCAAAACATGCAAACAGAGAAGCACCAAACCAACAAATAACTTTAGATCGAATGAAACCAAAGAAATTTTCAAGATAAAAGAAAAAATGACCTGCGACACAACAGGAGTAATATACTTACTAACCTGTCCATGCAATCTACAATATATAGGACGAACCACAAGAAGCCTAAAAACAAGGATAAACGAACATCTAAGAAATATTGACAACGAAGTAGAAACACACAGCGTCTCAGATCACTTCAAAAAAACCCATAACCATGATGGAAGCCTTCTAAACTTCATAGCAATTAAAAAAGTCACCATACCCTGGCGAGGTGGGGACTACATCAGAACCATGTCAAGAGAGGAAACAAAGTGGATTTATAACATGCAAACCCTGACACCGAAGGGTCTAAATATCGACTTTGAACTCAGCAGTTTTTTGGGAGATTAACCGATGCCACAAAAACACCCACTAGGTTTAGTCACACCACCAGGACTGCAAAAAAGTGAATAAATACTGCCATACCATCCACAAACCACCCGATCCCATTCCGAACTCGGAAGTAAAGAGGTTTGGGCCTAACAAGTAATAGAATGGGAGACCATCTATGAACCTTAGGTGCAGTAATATTACTTCTAGCAAAACCCTGGTGACGATGTCTGACAGCCTACCTGGGACACAAGTGGTTTAAAGACCAATCAACCAAGAAAAACAATCAGATTCGAACTAAGAAGAACCAAAGAATAAGAAGAAAATACCCACGAACCAAAAACAAAAAAGAATAAGGAACAATCTAAAAACTCACGACCAAACAAAGAAGAGTAAACACTCCTTATAAATTAACTACAAGAAAAACAAATATCAAAGTAAGACTCCAAGGAACATCCAGTTGAATACTCCCCATTCACACTTATAAGCATCTGCATGTTAATCAATTTTCATCACTCATTTCCATAACTACACCATTTAAAAATATTTCATAGGTACCACATCTCAATACGTGACATGCACCTGTTATAAATAATTCCAGTACTATGGACCACTTCCCATGACGCTATTATAATGTCCGTTTAGATATTAACATCTTTCCTAGATACCATCCAAAAACTTTAAATTGTTATTCGGGATGCCACTTATCTGGACACCCAACACACTCCCCTTAAACACCATAGCAGTACTATATAATGCTTGCTGTAACATCACTGTACTGTTCACCTATGTAACCCAAACTCCCTTTAAATATCATACCCAAATAGACTTGAACATGCATCACAGACCTATCATAAATAACACTAGGAACTTAGAACATCCTCTATATAGACATTTAATACAATTACTATTTTCTTCCCCTATTTCAGTATAATACTTATATTCATATATATTCCAATCCGTATATAACTTCTATCTAATTTTTCTTCTTCACTCATAAAAACCATGTGTATGCATACATAACATATATATCCCTATCCGTGTATAACTACAACCTAATTATGCTTCTTCTCTCATAAAAACCATGTATATGCATATATAACAAACATAGTTTTCTTATAAGTCCCTCTGTGAAACAACAGCGACTTTACAAAAAAGCATTTCTCTATCGTCCTAGTGGATGCTGGGGTTCCTGAAAGGACCATGGGGAATAGCGGCTCCGCAGGAGACAGGGCACAAAAAGTAAAGCTTTAGGATCAGGTGGTGTGCACTGGCTCCTCCCCCCATGACCCCCCTCCAAGCCAGTTAGATTTTGTGCCCGGCCGAGAAGGGTGCAATCTAGGTGGCTCTCCTAAAGAGCTGCTTAGGAAAGTTTAGCTTAGGTTTTTTATTTTACAGTGAGTCCTGCTGGCAACAGGATCACTGCAACGAGGGACTTAGGGGAGAAGAAGTGAACTCACCTGCGTGCAGGATGGATTGGCTTCTTGGCTACTGGACATCAGCTCCAGAGGGACGATCACAGGTACAGCCTGGATGGTCACCGGAGCCTTGCCGCCGGCCCCCTTGCAGATGCTGAAGTAAGAAGAGGTCCAGAATCGGCGGCAGAAGACTCCTCAGTCTTCTAAAGGTAGCGCACAGCACTGCAGCTGTGCGCCATTTTCCTCTCAGCACACTTCACACGGCAGTCACTGAGGGTGCAGGGCGCTGGGAGGGGGGCGCCCTGGGAGGCAAATGAATACCTATTTTGGCTAAAAATACCTCACATATAGCCTCCGGAGGCTATATGGAGATATTTAACCCCTGCCAGAATCCGTTAAGAGCGGGAGACGAGGCCGCCGAAAAAGGGGCGGGGCCTATCTCCTCAGCACACAGCGCCATTTTCCCTCACAGAAAGGCTGGAGGGAAGGCTCCCAGGCTCTCCCCTGCACTGCACTACAGAAACAGGGTTAAAACAGAGAGGGGGGGCACTAATTTGGCGATATGCTTATATATATATTAAGATGCTATAAGGGAAAACACTTATATAAGGTTGTCCCTATATAATTATAGCGTTTTTGGTGTGTGCTGGCAAACTCTCCCTCTGTCTCTCCAAAGGGCTAGTGGGTCCTGTCCTCTATCAGAGCATTCCCTGTGTGTGTGCTGTGTGTCGGTACGTGTGTGTCGACAGGTAGGAGGACGATGTTGGTGAGGAGGCGGAGCAATTGCCTGTAATGGTGATGTCACTCTCTAGGGAGTCGACACCGGAATGGATGGCTTATTTAGGAAATTACGTGATAATGTCAACACGCTGCAAGGTCGGTTGACGACATGAGACGGCCGACAAACAATTAGTACGGTCCAGACGTCTCAAAAACACCGTCAAGGGTTTTAAAACGCCCGTTTACTTTAGTCGGTCGACACAGACACAGACAGGGACACTGAATCCAGTGTCGACGGTGAATAAACAAACGTATTCCTTATTAGGGCCACACGTTAAAGGCAATGAAGGAGGTGTTACGTATTTCTGATACTACAAGTACCACAAAAGAGGGTATTATGTGGGATGTGAAAAAACTACCATAGTTTTTCCTGAATCAGATAAATTAAATAAAGTGTGTGATGATGCGTGGGTTCCCCCCGATAGAAAATTATGGGCGGTATACCCTTTCCCGCCAGAAGTTAGGGCGCGTTGGGAAACACCCCTTAAGGTGGATAAGGCGCTCACACGCTTATCAAACCAAGTGGCGGTACCGTCTATAGATAGGGCCGTCCTCAAGGACCAGCTGACAAGGCTGGAAAATATAATAAAAAGTATATACACACATACTGGTGTTATACTGCGGCCAGCGATCGCCTCAGCCTGGATGTGCAGAGCTAGGGTGGCTTGGTCGGATTCCCTGACTAAAAATATTGATACCCTTGACAGGGACAGTATTTTATTGACTATAGAGCATTTCTATATATGCGAGATGCACAGAGGGATATTTGCACTCTGGCATCATGAATAAACGCGATGTCCATAACTGCCAGAAGATGTTATGGACACGACAGTGGTCAGGTGATGCAGATTCCAAACGGCACAGTATGGCCGTATAAAGGAAGAGGACTTGTTTGGGGTCGGTCCATCGGACCTGGTGGTCACGGCAACTGCTGGAAAATCCACCGTTTTTTACCCTAAGTCACATCTCTGCAGAAAAAGACACCGTCTTTTCAGCCTCAGTCCTCTCGTCCCTATAAGATCATATCTGCCCAGGGATAGAGGAAAGGGAAGAAGACTGCAACAGGCAGCCTATTCCCAGGAACAGAAGCGTTCCACCGCGTCTGACAAGTTCTCAGCATGGCGCTGAGACCGTACAGGACCCCTGGATCCTACAAGTAGTATCCCGGGGGTACAGATGGGAATGTCGAGACGTTTCCCCTTCGCAGGCTCCTGAAGTCTGCTTTACCAAGTCTCCCTCCGACAAGGAGGTAGTATGGGAAAAAATTCACAAGCTGTGTTCCCAGCAGGTGACAATTAAATTACCCCTCCTACTACAGAAAAGGGGTATTATTCCACACTATATTGTGGTACTGAAGCCAGAAGGCTAGGTGAGACTTATTCTAAAAAATTTTTTTTGAACACTTACAAAGGTTCAAATTAAGATGAAGTCACTCAGAGCAGTGATAACGAACCAGGAAGAAGGGGACTATATAGTGTCCCGGGACATCAGGGATGCTTACCTCTATGTCCCAAATTTGCCCTTCTCACTAAGGGTACCTCAGGTTCGTGGTGCAGAACTGTCACTATCAGTTTCAGACGCTGCCGTTTGGATTGTCCACGGCACCCCGGGGTCTTTACCAAGGTAATGGCCGAATTGATGATTCTTCTTCGAAGAAAAGGCGTCTTAATTATCCCTTACTTGGACGATCTCCTGATAGGGGCATAGTCCAGGGAACAGTTGGAGGTCGGAGTAGCACTATCTCGGATACTGCTACAATCAGCACGGGTGGATTCTAAATATTCCAAAATCGCAGCTGATCCCGACGACACGTCTGCTGTGCCTAGGGATGATTCTGGACACAGTCCAGAAAAAGGTGTTTCTCCCGGAAGAGAAAGCCAGGGAGTTATCCGAGCAAGTCAGGAACCTCCTAAAAACAGTGCATCATTGCACAAGGGTCCTGGTAAAAATGGTGGCTTCCTACGAAGCAATTCCATTCGGCAGATTTCACGTAAGAACTTTTCAGTGGGATCTGCTGGACAAATGGTCCGGATCGCATCTTCAGATGCATCAGCGGATAACCCAATATCCAAGGACAAGGGTGTCTCTCCTGTGGTGGTTATAGAGTGCTCATCTTCTAGAGGGCCGCAGATTCGGCATTCAGGATTGGATGCTGGTAACCACGGAGCCCAGCCTGAGAGGCTGGGGAGCAGTCACACAAGGGAAAAATTTCCAGGGAGTGTGATCAAGTATGGAGACTTTTCTCCACATAAATATACTGGAGCTAAGGGTAAATTTATAATGCTCTAAGCTTAGCAAGACCTCTGCTTCAAGGTCAGCCGGTATTGATCCAGTGGGAAAAACATCACGGCAGTCGCCCACGTAAACAGACAGGGCGACACAAGAAGCAGGAGGGCAATGGCAGAAACTGCAAGGACTTTTCGCTGGGCGGAAAATCATGTGATAACTATCACTGACCTGGTTTGGGAGTGTTGTGGACTCGGGGCTTCTTCCGATGACCGGGAAGAGGAACCGCCACTGGGTCGTAGTAGAGATGGCCGGATGTAGGTCTTCCTCATGCAGAACTAAGACGGCAGGCGGGAGGCCCAGAGGAATTCTTGTAGGTCTCCTGTAAGACAAGACTTGTAGAAATAATGAAGGCTGGGGTACTGAGATATTGGAGACACTGTGGTATTGAAGGCACTGAGGTACTGGGAGTACAGGGAGTGCTGGGAGACCCTTGGAGGCACGGAGGTGTTTGGAGGCACGGAGGTGCTTGGAGGCACGGAGGTGTTTGGAGACACCGAGGTGTTTGGAGGGACGAGGTGCTTGGAGGCACGAGGTGCTTGGAGACACGGAGGTAACTGGAGGCACGGAGGTGCTTTGAGGCGCGGAGGTGCTTGGAGGCACGGGGTGCTTGGAGGCACGAGGTGCTTGGAGGCACGGAGGTGCTTGGAGGCACGGAGGTAACTGGAGGCACGGAGGTAACTGGAGGCACGGAGGTAACTGGAGGCACGGAGGTGCTTGAGGCGCGGAGGTGCTTGGAGGCACGGAGGTGCTTGGAGGCACGGAGGTGCTTGGAGGCACGAGGTGCTTGGAGGCACGGAGGTAACTGGAGGCACGGAGGTGCTTGTAGGCACAGGATGCTTGGAAGCACAGGTTGCTTGTAGGCACAGGATGCTTGGAAGCACAGGTTGCTTGTAGGCACAGGATGCTTGGAAGCACAGGATGCTTGCAGGGACAGGATGCTTGGAAGCACAGGATGCTTGCAGGGACAGGATGCTTGGAAGCACAGGATGCTTGCAGGGACAGGATGCTTGGAAGCACAGGATGCTTGCAGGGACAGGATGCTTGGAAGCACAGGATGCTTGCAGGGACAGGATGCTTGGAAGCACAGGATGCTTGCAGGGACGAGGGAGCTCTGGATCATAGCTTCCACAGGAGAAACGAAGATACTCAGGCATCGGATCTCTGCCTGGTATCTGATTTTAAATTCCCCGCCCTAGCCTGATTGGCGGAGCAGGCAGGTGACGTCAGACCTGCTCCGCCTCCTTGCCCTTGCTTGTGATGGCGGCGCCCTTGCTTCCGGGAAGCCGCCGGAGAGCAGCGCCGACCCGCCGCTGAAGCCGGAGACTGACAGGGGAAGAGAGGCGCCGGGCAGACCAGGCCACCCGCAGGGACAAGCGCGGTCGCCGCTGCCCGAGGTTCGTGACAATAACACTGTCAGCAGTTTTTCATCCCGGGAATGGAAACTGGGAAGCAGACTTCCTCAGCACGACCTCCACCCGGGAGAGTGGAAACTTCATTGAGAAGTTTTTTCCACATGATTGTAAACCGTTGGGAAATACCAAAGGTGGACATGATGGCGTCCCGTCTGAACAAAAAACGGGACAGGTATTGCGCCAGGTCAAGGGACCCTCAGGCAATAGATGTGGACGTTCTGGTAACACCGTGGGTGTACCAGTCGGTGTATGTGTTCCCTCCTCTGCTTCTCATACCTAAGGCGCTGAGAATTATAAGACGTAGAGGAGTAAGAACTATACTCATGGCTCCGGATTGGCCAAGAAGGACTTGGTACCCGGAACTTCAAGAGATGCTTACAGAGGTCTTATGGCCTCTGCCGCTAAGAAGGGACTTGCTTCAGCAAGTACCATGTCTGTTCCAAGACTTACCGCAGCTGCGTTTGTCGGCATGGCGATGGAAAGCCGGATCCTAAGGGAAAAAAGGCATTCCGGAAGAGGTCATTCCTACCCTGGTCAAAGCCAGAAAGGAGGTGACCGCACAACATTATCACCACGTGTGGCGAAAATTTGTTGCGTGGTGTGAGGCCTGGAAGGCCCCACAAAGAAATTTCAACTCGGTCGTTTCCTGCATTTCCTGCAAACAGGAGTGTCTATGGGCCTCAAATTGGGGTCCATTAAGGTTCAAATTCGGCCCTGTAAATTTTCTTCCAGAAAGAATTGGCTTCAGTTCCTGAAGTCCAGAAGTTTGTCAAGGGAGTATTGCATATACAAACCCCTTTTTTGTGCCTCCAGTGGCACTGTGGGATCTCAACGTAGTTCTGGGATTTCTCAAATCACATTGGTTTAAAACCAGTCAAATATGTGGATTTGCAGCATCTCACATAAAAAGTGACCATGCTCTTGGCCCTGGCCTGGACCAGGCGGGTGTCAAATTGGTGGTTTTTTCTCAAAAAAGCCCATATCTGTTTGTCCATTCGGACAGGGCAGAGCTGCGGACTCGTCCCCAGTTCTCTCCCTAAGGTGGTGTCAGTGTTTCACCTGAACCAGCTTATTGTGGTGCCTTGCACCTACTAGGGACTTGGAGGACTCCAAGTTGCTAGAAGTTGTCAGGGCCCTGAAAATATATTCCAGGACAGCTGGAGTCAGAAAATCTGACTCGCTGTTTATACTGTATGCACCCAACAAGTTGGGTGCGCCTGCTTCTAAGCAGTCGATTGCTCGTTGGATTTGTAACACAATTCAACTTGCACATTCTGAGGCAGGCCTGCCACAGTCTAAATCGGTTAAGGCCCATTCCACAAGGAAGGTGGGCTCATCTTGGGCGGCTGCCCGAGAGGTCTCGGCATTACAACTCTGCCGAGCAGCTACGTGGTCAGGGGAGAACACGTTTGTAAAATTCTACAAATTTGATATCCTGGCAAAAGAGGACCTGGAGTTCTCTCATTCGGTGCTGCAGAGTCATCCGCACTCTCCCGCCCGTTTGGGAGCTTTGGTATAATCCCCATGGTCCTTTCAGGAACCCCAGCATCCACTAGGACGATAGAGAAAATAAGAATTTACTTACCGATAATTCTATTTCTCGGAGTCCGTAGTGGATGCTGGGCGCCCATCCCAAGTGCGGATTATCTGCAATACTTGTACATAGTTACAAAAATCGGGTTATTATTGTTGTGAGCCATCTTTTCAGAGGCTCCGCTGTTATCATACTGTTAACTGGGTTTAGATCACAAGTTGTACGGTGTGATTGGTGTGGCTGGTATGAGTCTTACCCGGGATTCAAAATTCCTCCCTTATTGTGTACGCTCGTCCGGGCACAGTACCTAACTGGCTTGGAGGGGGGTCATGGGGGGAGGAGCCAGTGCACACCACCTGATCCTAAAGCTTTACTTTTTGTGCCCTGTCTCCTGCGGAGCCGCTATTCCCCATGGTCCTTTCAGGAACCCCAGCATCCACTACGGACTCCGAGAAATAGAATTATCGGTAAGTAAATTCTTATTTTTAGACACTATGTTGCAGATGAATCGAATGTATCAGAAACTTACAATGTGTATTTTGTTACTATTTACTATCAGAAACTTGCAATGCGTATTCTGATACTATCTATGACAAGCTGAAGACGAAAACACGCTTGCCATATTATTAAACAAACCAAAGACAGGATAAGAAGAGAAACGGTTTTCACAATAGACGTGCTAATTGCACTGATTGAAAGGAAACTCTTTTGAACCAATCACAGCAGACTCAACCCTATCTAAATGAGCTTGAGGCACACACCAGCACACTGTCCCTGACGAAGCACGGCACCATTGGCCGAGTGAAACGCGTTGGACCACGCCCCCTCTTCTCACCCGAAACCCGGAGATCCCGACTTCCTGGAAGACGTCAACGAGGTAACATCAAAGGAACCGGAGTTGCAGGCGCCTGTAACAAACCGCGGATACGGAGGAAGGAAAAAAGAAAAAGGACACCTGCAGCAGCATAGGACACCCACGGACTCCCCAGCCCTGAAAAGGGCGAAGACACGTAAGCAACCCGTGACACACTTTCACCTGAAAACCATTGCCATTACAAACTGCCTTTTTCGGAGCAACAGGAACTTACTATAAACCGGACCTTTTTGTGGACACAGACAGCTCTGCCGTGACCCACACTATAATAACCCTATAACACTCTAAAGTAGAAGAGACCGGTCTCTATGATCAAAAGCAAAGTGTAAATGATCACGTATCGATTAACATTAGATTTAAAGTCTGGTTATATATAATTTTATTTTTATTCTATATATATTTTTTTATTCTATTCCATAATTTTTATTTATATTTTCTTATATTTATTTTTAATTGATGTGCTGCATATGTTTATTATGTAATAGAACCACACTGAACATATTTGCCTTCTTTTTCTAATTTTATTAAGGAATATTGTCAAAAACTCTTTAAATACATTTTTCACCTAATAAACAATTTTTATCTGGACACATTCCATTGCCTCCATATATATTCATCACACCCATATACACCCCATTGCCTCTGTATATATTTTTGTCACACCTATATATATTACACACACCCATTATCACACCCATAGACACCCTATTGCCTTTATATATTTCCATCACACCCATATATATTGTACACACCCACTGTATTATCTGCCGAAAATTGTGTTCCATTACGAACAAATCACTATCCCTAAGTTCAAAACCTGTAGCGCCAAAGGTTGGTCCCCCTCCCCGCAGACTCTGTAAAACCAGGAAACAAACGAAAAGAGTTTCCTAATCCAACCTGGGCCGCTCGGCTATACAAAACACACAAGTAAACATTTTTAGGGAGCGCAGAGCACATCCCCAACTACACATGCACATTTGTGGCTTGCTGGAGGTCATTTTGCAGGGCACTGGCAGTGCTCCTCCTGTTCCTCCTTGCACAAAGGCGGAGGTAGCTGTCCTGCTGCTGGGTTGTTGCCCTCCTACGGCCTCCTCCACATCTCCTGATGTACTGGCCTGTCTCCTGGTAGCGCCTCCATGCTCTGGACACTACGCTGACAGACACAGCAAACCTTCTTGCCACAGCTCGCATTGATGTGCCATCCTAGATGAGCTGTACTACCTGAGCCACTTGTGTGGGTTGTAGGGAGGTCATACAGGCACGTGGAGGCCACATACACTACTGAGCCTCATTTTGACTTGTTTTAAGGACATTACATCAAAGTTGGATCAGCCTGTAGTGTGTTTTTCCACTTTAATTTTGAGGGTGACTCCAAATACAGACCTCCATGGGTTAATAAATTTGATTTCCATTGATAATTTTTGTGTGATTGTGTTGTCAGCACATTCAACTATGTAAAGAACAAAGTATTTAATAAGAATATTTCATTCATTCAGATCTAGGATGTGTTATTTTAGTGTTCCCTTTATTTTTTTTAAAAGGTGTATATATTAATATAGATATATTGAACCTGATTCAGAGGTGTACTTAATTACAGTTGCATCTTTTGTCGCAGCACAATTTCGACTTTATTGAACGCCACCTATGGATGTGCAGAAAGTTCATTGGAACATGGCTGCCGATGCCAGCACGACTGTGTCTTTGGATGCAGTTGCTGGCTGAGACATGACTGCATCTGACTAGCCACCCCACTGTTACCTACCAGGAACAGCACCAGAATTGCCTGTCTCTGAGTACAAATTAATTCTGCGCCTGCTGGTGCTAATAATTGGGATGCGCAGTGCGACACAGATGCACGTGCATATGTAACACATCGACAGCTTGCATCCAACATCGAGGCTGTACCATACTTGCCGATTTTAAATATCTCCTCTCCGGGAGAAGTCTGGAGATGAGACACTGCAGGAGACTTCGGGGGGCGGAGCCGGGCTATGACCTAATTAAGCTAAAATGGCGCGATTTGCGTCATTGTAACCCCTTCCCCACCTGCCTGCTCTTCCGGGGTGCGGGGGGCTACCCCAAAATATGGGAGCCTCCCGCAGCTTCCGAGAGAGTAGGCAAGTATGGGCTGTACCCACCTCTAGATCATGCCACATGTGTTTCTATGGGAATGTTGCCCAACAGTTCAGGTACTGAAGGGGAAAACCTACTTGTCGCCATATGGAGATGGCAATAAGTTTGATTACAAACAAGAGATAAATATATCTTCGTCCAGTTTATATTAATATGGTCAGGAGATAACCCCCATTAGATTCTGTGGGGGAAGTCGTGCGTTTAGGAAATAGTGAAAAGTATGTGATATCAGTGATTTCTCCATACTTTTAACTGCACTTCAATATGGAGAAGACATAAATATCACATATTCCTAATTATTTTAGGTAATTATGGGGTAAATGTTATGTACACCGATACCGCTTCTCCCTTATGTATTACTGCGGCGGTGCGGGCACAGTAACTGGAGCGCATAGCTCTCCTGTCTATATCGGCACTGCTATCTAAAAGATAGCAGTTCAATATGAGGGGGCAATGTATGAACGGTCAGCAGCGCTGACAGCTGCCGATCTTGACAGCTGCAGGTGGCGGTGCCCTATCTCCACGGCAGGGACAGAGGTGTCCCTGGCTGTGGCGGGCGCCAGCTCTGGACTGCGCAGGAGATCGCGTGTGAGTAGCAAGATCCCACACGTGCGCGGTGGAGCCGGTCAGGGAGACACAGGGCGTCAGCACTGAGCTGATGCGCTGTGTGCTCAGGGTGGCATCGCCGGAGGGGGAAGTTATCACTCCCCTGCTTTGACAGACAAGATGTCCCTTCCTGCTTTGCCTCGGTAATGAGTTAACTGATGAGGTAATGAAATCGTCTAATTTGCCTTCGACGGGTGGTCTTCAGTTTGCCGGCTGTTGGGATCCCGGCGCACAGTATACCGGCGCTGGAATTCCGACACCCATTATACTGACACCTTTTCTCCCTCTTGGGGGTCCACGCCCCCTCTGGACGGAGAATAGATAGTGTCGCGCCACCGTGCCCGCAAGGAGCTCATTTGCGCTCGCCCATTTGTCGGTATGCCGGCACCGGTATACTGGCCACCGGGAGCCCGGCCGCCGTCATACCATACTACAACCGCCTTAGACTGCTCTCATATAGCAGGATATAATCAGTACAGAGACTGTTTTTAGTTTCAAGCTGCTTATATCCAAATAAACAACAAACTACAGAATTATGGTTAATAAAGAACATATGTTGCTTACATAATTGTTCTATTCCATTGGGCTGTCCTTTTCACGCCACAAAACTTTACTGCCACTGCTCTTTTGTTCCTATTCATTTGTCTAGTTTACAGGCTTACGTCTACAGTCAGCAGTCTGGAAGAAGATGCATTACTGTGCTATTCCTGTCATCTCTGCAGAAAAAAGCTGTTTATTGGAGTCTCTAAAGGACACTGACAAACAATTGTTACTTATATGGCTGATATGTGCCAGGCTCTCAGAGTGGTCACTGACAGAACACTGACCAGTATCACTGAGCCTCTCATTCAGTATGCTAAAACATGCTCAGAGTCTGCTTACTGTAATGTGTGTGATATCATTTCTTATTGGTGCTTTTATTGAATAGTTTTTTTTCTTTCAACAGCCTTAACCCATACAGCTATGATGAGAACTGCCTGAGCATTAGTGAAGACCACATACCACTGGCCGCATTGCCGCTGCTGGCTATCTCCTCTCCTCAGTACCAAGATGCAGTTGCCATGGTGATCAGCAGAGCAAACCAAGTTTACAATGAATTCCTGAAGTCACCAGATGGGGCTGGCTTTAATGGACAGGTATTATTTCACAGCAATTTATTTGGATAACCTTTTATTATACAGCAGTTTATTCAACTGTGTGTCAAAGAAACAAAATATAAAGAATTTCTGAAGGTATTTGTGCTTATAAAAATTATTCAGAGTCTACATTTACCAGAGTTTCCATTATATTTAAATACAATATTCCCCCTAAAGTATTTTTTTTCCACCCACCTAATACTATTGAAGTTACAGATTCAAAAAGCTAAGTATAAATTATTGGCTGATTATCTTAGACAGTGACAGTTATATTATCAGAATATTAGTAGCGAGATGACGCAGCATCTATAGGATGCGCCACTTTTTGAAACGGGTTGGCCAGGTCCCAAAACACTTGTCTACAGTATATCCCCAATCCCGCTGTACTAGGAACCAAAATCTCAGATGGTGGCACTACATATGGCTTTTCTACAAGAGCATATTTTTACATGAGTGTGTTTTACCAGGGACTTTAATAGCTGTCCTGGGCACCGGTGCTGGGAGAGCATTTACAGGTGGGGGTGCGTGGCTATGCCCCATCAAGGGCCAAATTAAGAATCTGTTTGGCAATGTCATGGTTACTTTTCAACCCGTCTCCTCTTCTCTTTGCACCCCTGTGTTGTACCTGTGGTTCTTCTTATTTTTAATGCATTAAAATGGGCTATAATGCTTGTAAAATTAGATTCTGGGTAGCAGCGATGGTAAACTTAAAACCAGGGCCAGATTAACAATGGGATGGATGGAGCTACAGCTCCAGGCCTCCACATAAAAATAGGCCCATCACCATGGCAGTTTGATCACTAGCCAACAGCTGGCTACACGGTCGACTAAGAATCAATACTATTTAGATTGCATTTCTATTGTTTTTACAAAATTATTATTTTTATATTTTTACATATTTAGTGAGACATTGGAGCTGATAGTGTAGGGAATGTACACGCCCACATGGATCTCACCACACCCACACAGCAATGATCACACCTCCCCAGTTTCTCTCAATAGGCCCTTGAATATTTTCAGCTCCAGGCCGATGTGGCCCTTAATCCAGCCCTGCTTAAAACTACTGTAGTTTAGGCTGTTACTAGCAATTATTGGTGCCAAGAGAAGTACTGTAGAAAAGGTCAATGACACTGTATAGAAGTGGTTCCATGATTCGGAAGCATTTTGGATTTCTTTTAAACCTAGTTCATTTATAGCAAACAAATGTAAATGTGTTCAGTTTTTTTAATGACATCAGTGTATCTTTACTATCCAGGTGACATATAAAGTGCATGCATGCTATTACACTTCATATCTGTATGTACAGTATGTTCTACTTGCATGCCATTTAGTTCATCTGCAAAATTTTGAGCGTAAACCTTTTCAGCTGTTGTCAGTTCATATGTTTATGAATCCAGTCCACTCTGCCGGATCATTGGATAAATCCCAGCTCTGATAAAACGGATTCAAGCTGCTCATCTCTAATTAGGTTTACCATCTGTATATCTGGGGAAATAGAATAAACATCACTGGCATTGCACTTTTATGCCTATTTTGCAAAGAATATTAATACATTTACAGATAATTAAAAAAAGAGGCAAATTGCCACAAACATGTATAAGATAATGATGCACTTGGGTAATTTTTCTATGCCTCCAACTATATAAACATATTTATGCAATCAGTAATGCATTTTATGTACCGAAGACGGAGATAACTTTCAGTCAAATTGATCCACTTACGAACAACATAGGAAAAAGCTAAGCAAATTTTATACACACACACACACACACACACACACACACACACACACACACACACACACACACACACACACACACACACACACACACACACACACACACACACACACACACACACACACACACACACGGGATAGGGGTACCAGCGACCGACAGTTTCTGTTCAAATATATATTTTATGAAGATAGGCAGGATACGTAAAGGTGGGATAAAAAATAGTACATTTATTTTGCATTAAGTTAAAAAATAAAATAAACATGGAGGGTAAAAGTACTCACAAATACTAGGTGAGAATCAGCTAGAACCATAAACATATAAAAAAATATATAAATATGAATAAAAAATCTGAGACATAATGCTGCTTATCTTAATGTGGAGAGTCATATGGGGCACATCTGACTCTCCACATTAAGATAAGCAGCATTTTGTCTCAGATTTTTTATTCATATTTATATATCTTTTATATGTTTATGGTTTTAGCTGATTCTTACCTAGTATTTGTGAGTACTTTTACCCTCCATGTTTAGTTTATTTTTTAACTTTATGTAAATAAATGTACTATTTTTTATCCCACCTTTACGTATCCTGCCTATCTTCATAAAATATATATTTGAACAGACACTGTCGGTCGCTGGTACCCCTATCCCCCCCCCCCCCCCCCTCCCATTTAAGTTATTAAAAGCATCTGACCCATGCTGAAAACGTAGGGGTTAGCTGACACCCTATATGAACAAGGGAGTGTCTGTATAGTAACAATTTTACATATTTAATTATTTCCATCCACACCCACCTGTGGCGCCATACTCTCATTGCTTTATATATATATATATATATATATATAATCATTGAAAAAAGACTGCGGCACTCAGAGACTTTCAGTAACGGTGATTGTATTCAAAAGATCATGACCTTACTGAGGGCACCGGAGCGTACTGTTATTCAGAGGAGTGCCGGGCTGTGCTTCCAGTGTATGTGTATATATATATATATATATATATATCTCAACATACAATACCCAAAGTACGCTGAGAATGCAGGGAGCATCGCACTGACCACCATTGACCACAGGGACCATCTCAGTGATCTTGATTTAATAGAAGGAACATCTAAGTGACCGCCATTTAATACAGGGAGCATCACAATGTCTGCCGTATAATACAGAGTGCACCACAGTGACCACCATATAATTTAGAGAGCAAGAAAATAACCGGCATATAATACTGAGAGCATTACACCCAGTGCCATATAATACAGAAAATGTTGCCGTGACCGGCAGATAATCAGAGAGGTTCGCATTGACCCCCATATAATACAGAGAGCCTCGCTGTGACTGCCATATAATACAGAGAGCATTACAACGAATGCCATTTAATGTTGAGAGCATTACAGTGCATGCTATACTATACAGACTTCATCACTATTACTGCCATATAATGCAGAATGAATCCTAGTGAATGCCATATGATGCAGGGCATCACAGTGCCCACCATATTGCTAGGTGCCGTGGTCCGCGGCGCCGCTCGGTCTGCTTCCGGGCGATGCTCACGGCCGCCGCACCTCCCTCGCTGCCCGCCCGGCGCCTAGAAACGCCAGGACGCCGTGCGTACTGTAGCCGCCGGGTCCCTGGCAACGCTAGGATGCCGGGCGTTCTCAGCCGCCGGGTCCATGGCAACGGGGACGCCATTGGCGGACCGCGTTCCCCGTTGCCAGATAAGACTGATTAGTTGTTCGTGCAGCAGGGCAGCTGCACGACAACTATTAATTAGTGTCTGGGGGCTGGTCTTGCTGGCCCTCCTGTCATTGGCCAGAAGGGCCTTTTTATGGGAGCCAGCACACTGCAGCCTCGCCGGTGATAGCTTCCTGTACGCTGTCCCTGCCTTGCAGAGTTTGCTCCTGGTCTGCTGTATCTGGTCGATCCTGCTCCCCGTGCTCCTGAGTCCTGGAGTTCTGAAGCCGGTCCTGGGAATCCTTCCAGTCCAAGTGAACCTGTTGCAGTCATCTGGGGGTTCTTGTTGATTGGGGTTCTCTCCCGGTTCCGTGAGTAGCGGCTTCTGCCGCGTGTTGCGGCCTAGGCCGTTTAATCCTAGCGTTTGTTTTGTACTGGTGTTTTTGCGGAGGTTTCCGCTTTTCACTGTCCTCCCCGGTACACGATGGTGCCGTGTGGGGTGTGGACAGTGGTATATTTCGTTGTTCTTTTCCTTTGGCGGCGTGCCGCACATATATTTAGTTTTAGGGTAGTTAGTAGCCCCTAGCCTTCTGTTTGCTTTAGTTAGAGGTCCTCTTGTTATTATCCTGTCTCGGTTCACGCCTTGTCTCACTCTAAGACCTGGGGGCATCGGAGTTGGGCAGACCTAATCCGCCCTTCAAACGCGGCTGCCGTGGGCCCAAGAAACCATAGTCACGCAGGCGTGAACTGACCACACGGGTGAAACAATGGAGGTAGGGTGCTAGGGGCTATTTCCATACCACACCTTATTTCAGCGTCACGTCCTGGTGCTCTGGACTCACTACGCAACATCTCTCCTGTTCTGAGCACCAGGAACATAACATTATCACCGGCCCAAAAAAGAATAAAGAGTTATTTGTATTTGGTGGGTCTTGAGATTCGGCCTCATGAATCCGGCAGTAATAGGACCGAATCCCAGCCAACTTTTGGCCAAGCAGATTCAGGAACTAACTCAGATGGTTCAGGATCTTACTCTTCGGGTGAGATCGCAGGAAGATCTTTTGCGAGCCTCCCCGAGTATGATTCCAGAACCAAAGATGCATCTTCCTGACCGTTTTTCGGGTAACTGAAAGGATTTTTTTAATTTTAAGGAAGCTTGTAAACTTTATTTTCGGTTAAGGCCCCGATCCTCTGGTACTGAGTCTCAACGGGTCGGGATTGTGATGTCTTTGCTTCAAGGCGACCCGCAAACCTGGGCTTTTGGGTTAAAAGCCGATGACGCAGCCTTGCTATCGGTAGATGCCTTTTTTAAGTCCTTAGGCCTTTTGTATGATGACCCTGATAGAGAAGCATCGGCTGAGAGCCACCTGCGTGCACTAAAGCAAGGGAAAAATCCAGCAGAAGCGTATTGTACCGAGTTTCGCCATTGGTCGAACGACTGTGGCTGGAATGACCCGGCCCTGCGCAGTCAGTTTCGCCTCGGTTTGTCTGAAGTTATTCAGTACCCCGCTCCAGAGACTTTAGACAAACTCATGGAGCTTGCTATTAAAATTGATCGTCGTCTCCGGGAGCGGAGGGCTGAAAGAGGAGCTAGTTTCAGGCCTAGTCCATGTGTGTATACTTTCCCTGAGGACGTCGAGGAGCCCATGCAAATGGGTCTCTCCGGCTGTCCCCAGAGGAAAGAACCAGAAGGCTAAATTCTGGTCTCTGCTTGTATTGTGGTGGCAAGGGACATGTCGCACGCAATTGCCCGAATAAGCAGGGAAACGCTCTGACCAAGTGAATTGTGATGGGGTTCACTTGGGTCTACAATTGATCTCCTCTAATGATTCCTTATTAGTTCCTGTAAAAATTTCCTTTGGTAGTTTCAGTTCGTTGGTGTCGGCCTTTGTCGACAGTGGAGCTGCGGGAAATTTCATGGATCTTGGTTGGACTCAGGCATTGGGCGTTCCACAGATACCTTTGGATAAACGTATCACCATGCACGGCTCGGATGGTGGTCCGCTTTCTAATGGGGTAATCACTCACCGCACACCTCCAGTACAGCTGACAGTGGGGGCCCTACATTCTGAGAAAATCGAGTTTTACCTTACCCATTGTCCGGCAGTCCCCGTAGTTTTGGGTCACCCCTGGCTTGCCTTTCATAATCCCACCATAGATTGGCGGTCTGGGGAGATTTCCCGATGGGGTCCCTTTTGTGTTAAGGAATGTATTTCCCGTCCAGTCCGGGTTGCGGCAGTCACCCCAGATCTTATTCCCTTGGAATATCAGGACTTTGCAGATGTTTTCTCCAAGGGTAATGCGGATATTCTGCCCCCTCATCGGTCCTATGACTGCGCCATTGACTTAGTTCCCGGTGCCTCTTTGCCTAAAGGGAGACTCTATGCCCTGTCTGGGCCGGAAACTACGGCAATGGATGAGTATGTACAGGAGAGTCTGAAGAAGGGCTTCATTAGGCCCTCAAGATCTCCATTGAGTGCAGGGTTCTTTTTTGTTGAGAAGAAAGATGGGTCGCTCAGACCATGTATTGATTATCGGGCTCTGAATAAGATCTCTGTTAAAAACACCTACCCCTTGCCACTGATTTCGGTACTATTTGATCAGCTCCGTACTGCCGTTATCTTCTCCAAAATTGATCTTAGAGGGTCTTGCAATCTCATCCGAATAAAATCTGGGGATGAGTGGAAGACGGCTTTCAGCACACAGTCGGGACATTATGAGTACCTGGTGATGCCGTTTGGGCTGTCTAATGCTCCTGCTGTATTTCAAGATCTTATTAACGACGTACTTCGCGACTTTCTAGGAAAGTTCGTAGTCGTTTATTTAGACGACATTTTGATTTACTCTGAGTCCTTTGAACAACATATTACCCATGTGCGACTGGTCCTTCAGAAGTTACGGGAAAATCATTTGTACGCCAAACTGGAGAAATGTGATTTCCACATCACAGAAGTGTCCTTCCTGTGGTATACTATTTCTCCAAAGGGGTTTTTCATGGAACCAAAAAAACTCCAGGCAATCCTAAATTGGGCACAACCCACGAACTTAAAAGCAATCCAGCGCTTTTTAGGGTTTGCAAATTATTATAGGCGTTTTATTCATACCTTCTCAGATTTGGTTGCTCCTATTGTGGCATTGACTAAAAAAAGGAGCGGACCCTTCCAATTGGTCGCCTAAAGCCAAGTCTGCCTTTCTGGCCTTGAAACAGGCCTTTGTCTCAGCTCCAGTACTCAGACACCCTAACCCGGATCTCCCCTTTATTGTCGAGGTAGATGCCTCAGAGGTTGGAGTGGGTGTTATCCTTTCTCAGGAAGACCCGGAGTCTCGGGAATTACACCCATGTGCCTTCATGTCCAGAAAATTCTCCTTCGCAGAATCCAACTATGATGTTGGTAATCGAGAATTGTTGGCAGTTAAATGGGCTTTCGAGGAGTGGAGGCACTGGTTTGAAGGAGCAAGGCATACCATTACTGTGTTCACTGACTACAAGAACCTGCAGTATATTGAGTCAGCTAAACGGCTTAATGCTCTACGGGCACGTTGGGCGCTGTTTTTTACTCATTTCAGGTTTGTCATCACCTTCAGGCCTGGTTCCAAGAATACGAAAGCTGATGCCCTGTCACGTTGTTTTCTTCCAGTTCACAATAACCACTTGGCTACTACCCCCATAGTCCTATCGTCTGTCATCCGGGCTGGCCTCACTCAGGATTTATTTACACAGCTAGTCCAGCTTCAGCAGCAGGCTCCCAGTGTCACTCCTGCAGATCATCTCTTCGTCCCTGAATTTCTGAGAGGCACTGTTCTAGCTGAGTTTCATGATAATAAGGTTTCTGGTCATCCGGGTATCTCTAAGACCTTGGAATTGATCTCTCGCTCAGTGTGGTGGCCTAATCTTTCTAAAGATGTGAGGGAATTTGTCCGTTCCTGTCAGCTTTGTGCTCAGTACAAGGTATCTTGATCATTGCCGGTCGGGCAACTCATGCCTCTGGCCATTCCTCTCAGGCCATGGTCACATATATCCATGGATTTCGTGGTGGACCTTCCGCTTTCAGCTGGGTTCCGAGTCATTTGGGTGGTAGTAGATCGTTTTAGTAAGATGGCCCACTTCATTGCTCTTCCCCGATTACCCTCCGCTCAAGAGTTGGCAGTTTTGTTTCTCCGCCATGTCTTCAGGCTCCATGGTTTACCCATGGATATTGTCTCTGATCGGGGACCACAATTCATTGCCCGTTCCTGGAAACGTTTTTGTGCCTCTTTAAATATGAAACTCTCTTTAACATCTGGGTACCATCCACAGTCTAACGGACAAACTGAATGTGTTAATCAGTCATTAAAACAGTATTTACGACTATACTCAGCCAAACTTCAGAATGATTGGTCTGAATTTCTTCCTTTGGCCGAGTTTGCCTATAATAACTCTTGTCATTCTTCCACCAAGGAGTCGCCATTCTTTTCGGTCCTGGGCTTTCATCCTAGAGCCAATTCTTTTTACCCTCATTTTCCAGTCTCTTCGTTGACCTTAACTTCCCATCTCAGAATGATTTGGAAAAAGGTGCACCTTGCCCTTAATAAGGCTGCCTTCCGAGGAAAGTTTTTTTCAGATAGGTTCCGACGCCCATGCACTTTTAAGGTGGGAGATAAAGTGTGGTTGTCAACCCGCAACATCAAGCTCCGACAACCCTCGGCTAGATTGGGACCCAAATTTATTGGACCGTTCCTTATCGTAAAGAAGGTCAATCCAGTTGCTTTTGGCTACGCTTGCCTAAATCACTCAAAATTGGCAATACTTTTCATTGTTCCCTTCTGAAGCAATATATTTCTTCCAGGAGATTAACTCGGAAAACTTCTCAGGGTAGACCTCCGGTGGATGTTCTGGGGCAACAAGAGTTTTTGGTGGAGAAGGTTTTAGATTCCAAAGTTTCTCGAGGCCGGCTGTATTTTTTAGTTCACTGGAAAGACTATGGCCCGGAGGAAAGGTCTTTGGGTCCTGGATAAGGATCTGCATGCCCCTAAACTTAAGAAATTATTCTTTCAGGAATTTCCTCAGAAACCCGGCTTTAGGGGTTCTTTAACCCCTCCTCAAGGGGGGGTACTGTTAGGTGCCGCGGTCCGCGGCGCCGCTCGGTCTGCTTCCGGGCGACGCTCATGGCCGCCGCACCTCCCTCGCTGCCCGCCCGGCGCCTAGCAACGCCAGGACGCCGTGCGTACTGTAGCCGCCGGGTCCCTGGCAACGCTAGGACGCCGGGCGTCCTCAGCCACCGGGTCCATGGCAACGGGGACGCCATTGGCGGACCACGTTCCCCGTTGCCAGATAAGACTGATTAGTTGTTCGTGCAGCAGGGCAGCTGCACGACAACTATTAATTAGTGTCTGGGGGCTGGTCTTGCTGGCCCTCCTGTCATTGGCCAGCCGGGCCTTTTTATGGGAGCCAGCACACTGCAGCCTCGCCGGTGATAGCTTCCTGTACGCTGTTCCTGCCTTGCAGAGTTTGCTCCTGGTCTGCTGTATCTGGTCGATCCTGCTCCCCGTGCTCCTGAGTCCTGGAGTTCTGAAGCCGGTCCTGGGAATCCTTCCAGTCCAAGTGAACCTGTTGCAGTCATCTGGGGGTTCTTGTTGATTGGGGTTCTCTCCCGGTTCCGTGAGTAGCGGCTTCTGCCGCGTGTTGCGGCCTAGGCCGTTTAATCCTAGCGTTTGTTTTGTACTGGTGTTTTTGCGGAGGTTTCCGCTTTTCACTGTCCTCCCCGGTACACGACGGTGCCGTGTGGGGTGTGGACAGTGGTATATTTTGTCGTTCTTTTCCTTTGGCGGCGTGCCGCACATATATTTAGTTTTAGGGTAGTTAGTAGACCCTAGCCTTCTGTTTGCTTTAGTTAGAGGTCCCCTTGTTATTATCCTGTCTCGGTTCATGCCTTGTCTCACTCTAAGACCTGGGGGCATCGGAGTTGGGCAGACCTAATCCGCCCTTCAAACGCGGCTGCCGTGGGCCCAAGAAACCATAGTCACGCAGGCGTGAACTGACCACACGGGTGAAACAATGGAGGTAGGGTGCTAGGGGCTATTTCCATACCACACCTTATTTCAGCGTCACGTCCTGGTGCTCTGGACTCACTACGCAACATCTCTCCTGTTCTGAGCACCAGGAACGTAACACATATAATACAGAGGGTTCGGTATGATTTACCGATGGCCGGGATGCCAGCAAAGACAACGGCATCCCGGCCGGCATGCGCAAAGAGTCCCCTTGCGGGCTCGCCACAGGTTTAATTCTCACTATATGGGTGTCGTGGACACCCACGAGTGGGAATAGTCCTGTTTGGCTGGTTTTGCAAGCTGTTGGGATTCCGGCATCGGCATCCTGAACGCCGGGATCCAGACAGCCAACAACTTAATCGTATATCAATACAGCGAGCATCACAGTGACTGCTGTATAATGCAAAGAACATCGCTGTGACAGCCCTATAATACAACGAGCATCTCCGTGACTGCCTATGACCAGATGCACCTCGCTGCACCAAGCAGTCACACACATGTTTGATCCTACATGGTAGGTATGCTGCCTCCTACCTTCGCTGTCAAATGACACAACATAGGTGATGTCACTTAGGCATTTTGAGACTGTCTATGGTCCTTTTCAGGCAGCCTATAGCTTGTTCTGATGCATGGGCACCAGAACCAGCACCTTCTGCCCTACTTTATGTGCCCTAGCCATAGCAAGTTTTCTGCTTGATCTGTGCTTTCTCAAGATACACTAGTGCAAGCCCCTTGAGATTCTCTAACCGATTCCTGAGCTTTAACACATACTCCAACATGCTAGTGAGTCAGCTTCCCTTCCCAAGAATTAATGAACAGGTCAAGCGGTCCACAGACTCTGCAGACATTTAGTAACTCAAAGGGCGAGAAGCAAGTAGACTCCTGCAGCATCTCCTGATATGCAGACAGGAGGTGCGGCAGGTGTCGTTTCCAGTCTACCAAGTCACAAATGCCTATAGCTTAGAGTTCCATTACATCTCTTGCACAGTCCATTAGTTTGGTGGTAATAGGGGGTGGTAGAGAGTTGCCTCACTCCGCACCTTTCCCAGAGACACTGGACCAGATCACTCATGAACTGCATCTGGTAAATATGCCTAACAGCGCATCTACTACCTTTTCCACAGTTTTAGCAGACAAAGCAACAGCCTCTGGATACCAGGTTGTGTAATCCACAGCAGTGAGGAAATATCGCTTGCCTGATTTACTAGACACGGGTAGGGAACCTACTATGTCCTTGGCCACACATTAGAAAGGTCCCCTTACTATTATCAAGGACCTGAAGGGAGCCAGAGCACTAGGCCAGGACTCGCAGTAGGTCCAGACATCATACAACATTCCAGGCCAACAAAAGTTCTTTGTCAGGCGCTTTAGTGTTCGGTCTGTCCCCTGGTGTCTAGCCAAAGGGATTTCTGATGTCAGTTGTTCTCAAAAGCTCTTAGAAATCACCAGTGTGACTTGCTTTCTATCTGGCCTATCCCAGTTTACCTTGACTACCTTGAGTAACCCTTTCCACCAGGTCACACTCCCTGTCCCCATCCCGGCAAGGCCGCTGCCAGATTGGTACCTCATGGCTTCCAGAAATGGGTCAGAGATTTGAGCCTGCTGCCCTCACCTTCTCTTAAGTTAGGGCACTCTACACAGGGTCTAGGCTGGGATTACTACGGTCGGTGTGGTTGGGGGTCAGTCATAGGGAAGTCACTGTAATCACCGCCAGAGTTGACAAACCATTAGGGTCAGAAGCATCACTGGGCACTCCCATAGGTTCCAACAAGGAAGGAAGGAAGGAAGGTGATGGCATTAGCAAAGGCAGTAGTGATACAACCACCAAGATCATTCACCAGGACTACACCAGATGGAAGGCCATCCATGATGGCAACATCTTGCAACTCTCGGCCAAATCCCAGTCATGGTAGATTCTTGCCATGGGTACCTGTCGCTCCAGTCCATCTGCCCAGGGGCGTAAGTTCATCCCAGTTGCCTGGAGACAAGATAAATATTGCCCCCCATATATTGAGCTATATATATATATATATATATATATATATATATATATATACAAACTATCTTGAGGCAGCACACCTTTAAGTGTAGTATGGGCTCCGGTGCCCGCTGCAGGTCCTCCCCGGCCATGAGTCCAACAATAGCACAGCAATTCCAGCGGCACCTGGATGAAAAAATACTCAATAAGGCAAGATTAAATGCAACGTTTCGATGTTATTTACTTTACATCGTCCTCAGGCATATACAAACAGTAATAAACACATCTCACCTTATATACCCACCTTGGCCCTCATTCCGAGTTGTTCGCTCGTTATTTTTTTCCGCTACGGAGCGATTAATCGCAAACTGGGCATGCGCAATGTTCGCAGTGCACCTGTGCCAAGTAAATTAGCACAAAAGTTTGTTATTTTACTCACGGCCTAACGAGGATTTTTCATCGTTCTGGTGATCGTAGTGTGATTGACAGGAAGTACGTGTTTCTGGGCGGAAACTGGACATTTTCTGGGAGTGTGCGAAAAAACGCTGGCGTTTCTGGGAAAAACGCGGGAGTGTCTGAAGAAACGGGGGAGTGTCTGGGTGAACGCTGGGTGTGTTTGTGACGTCAAACCAGGAACGAAACTGACTGAACTGATCGCAGTGTAGGAGTAAGTCTCGAGCTACTCAGAAACTGCTAAGAATTTTTTATTCGCAATTCTGCTAATCTTTCGTTCGCAATTCTGCCATGCTAAGATACACTCCCAGTAGGCGGCGGCTTAGCGTGTGCAATGCTGCTAAAAGCAGCTAGCGAGCGAACAACTCGGAATGAGGGCCCATGTGCAAACGCCGTCAGCGGCATACCGGAAACAGGAAGCATGGCGCCCACGGATGACGTCATCTCCCAATGTCCATTGCCACGGTGACCGGCACTAATAAAAACAATGTACATAAGCAGAAGGTAAATGGACTGCATGCATCAGGAACATAGATGATAAACTCACATAAATAAAATACATGAGGTTGTAATGCATAAAATATACACATCAGAAGCAGGAAGACATTAATTATATAAATACATGTAAGCCCAAATTGTCATTCAGTCCTTGAGGTGTAAGTGTGCCTAATCGGTGAATCCAACTCGATTCACACTTAAGTCATTTAAGTGAGCGATTCCCGCTGCGTAATGAAGGGGGTACGTGATCAATGATCATGTATTTCAAATTAGCCATACTATGTCCAGCCTCCACAAAATGGTGTGCAACAGGGTGTTCACTATGCCTGGATTCTATTGCAGCACGGATGGTTGAACGATGAGCAGCCATCCGTTCTCGCAATGCTCTGTCAGTTTAACCAACACAGTGTAGTCCACAGTCTTGTCCTCTGGGCTGGGCTGTGCTGGTGTAAATAGAGATGACAGTAGTCTTGCCCCTTGACTCCAGGTGTTGGCGTTAGCAAAGGCAGTAGTGATACTACCACCAAGATTATTCACCAGGACTACACCAGTTGGAAGGCCATCCATGATGGCAACATCTTGCAACTCTTGGCCAGATCCTAGTCCAGGTAGATTCTTGCCATGGGTAGCTCTCGAGCCAGTCCATCTGCCCAGTGGCGTAAGTTCATCCCAGTTGCCCGGATGCAAGATAAATATTGCCCCCTCATATATTGATAAATATATGTGTGTATGTATATATATATATATATATATATATATATATGTAAAGAAAACTACCAAGGTAGGATGGCGCTGACAATTGTTGTGGATCCTCAAGCTGCTGAATAAAAGGGCTAGTTAGACCCTTATTAGAAACAGAAAAGAATAAAAACAATTCAGTGCTAATAACTGGTTAGATATATAAAATAAGAAATTTATTTAGAACATAGACCATCAATTTCGTGCACATTAGCATATAATTACTGTTGCAACAGATAAAAATTAATAAAAAATACCAAGATTAAAAAATAGGGCAAAAATCAACACTGCTGTATTTAGTGAAAATATCTTGAAATGCTGGGTATATTGTAAGAAGCCTTATCCTAGGGAAATTTTGTACGGTGTTACCAGTTCATTGTATTGAGTCCTCCAATAGGTAGCACTCCTTGGAAATGGAGATCCTCTCACTGGTTTGCTTGTCCCGTGCTGGTACCGGTGGAGGGAATGAACCGTAGCAAGATCCAGATGTTATCTTCCCAGAAATTGCCCCAAAGGGGTCACCGTTCCCAAAAGGTGGATTACAGGCAGATCTCGCAGTTTGAAAGTCCCAGTCTTAGCACCAACGCGTTTCACTGCGCTAGCATTTCAAGATATTTTCACTAAATACAGCAGTGTTGATTTTTGCCCTATTTTTTAATCTTGGTATTTTTTATTAATTTTTATCTGTTGCAACAGTAATTATATGCTAATGTGCATGAAATTGATGGTCTATGTTCTAAATAAATTTCTTATTTTATATATCCAACCAGTTATTAGCGCTGAATTGTTTTTATTCTTTTATGTATATATATATTTTATAAATCTAACAACAAGAGATCAAATTACAGCTATTTTAATGTAGTACAGAATGCTATAGTACTCTACACTATTGTATGCCATTATACTTAATTATTCATAAAATAATGTATTATAGCATTATTTTATACACACACACACACTTCAGGTGGGTACACACGTAACGATTATACCCACGATGTGGGAACTCCAGATCGATTGGAATGACACATCGTTTATATCATTCCGTGTGTATGAACAATAAAGGCATCGATGCATGCACACCCGCAGGTCGCTAGCGACAGTCTCAGATCTTTTGAACATTCAAAAAGATCTGGGGCTATCGTTAGCGATGCCATGCTGCCGAATGCAGCATGGCCCCCGCTCATCACCCCTCAAAACAAGCATTGGCCAGCAACCGATCCACTCTGCGCCACAAGTAATCAGAGACCATTGGAAACCCTGACTGGACAAGAACTGCTACTAATATGGGAAAATCGTCCATCTGAGGATGAAATGTCCCTTCCCCCAAGCACCCCAGACTCATCCCCCAAATTCGAGCTGGAGCCTGGCTTGCTTGGTTAACCTGGGAGGTGAGTGCACAAAGAGACTGTTCCCTTTCCACTCAGTCCATTGGAGTGTGGCAATAAGCAGGTAGACTCTGCAGAGAGCATAGTCAAGAGGTCCTAGGGGCCCCTGCAGTGAGACGGCCTAAGAGACTATGGGTCCTCAATCTCCGTAGTGAGCCCCCACCTTATTGATCATGCTGCAGTTTTGCAGGATCACACTGCCAAAGATACCGTGGCAGATGCAGAAGCGTAACTGTGGGAGGCAACGGTGTCGGCTGCTGCCGGGCTTTTGCTCTGTAGGGGGGCATCTTACCTTTCATCCCGTTTCCTGTTCAGCGACATCATTCAATTAAGTTAATTGACTGGTGCTGCTATCTCTTCCGTAGCCGACTTCCCTGCCCCACTATTCTCTAGACCTTACAAGTCACACCCTCTTTATTATAGATACACATTTTACAAGTTTCATACCCAGGAACAGAACACACAACCTATTACACTGGAAGCAGGCACCAAACTAATGGAGCTATATGCTACTGTATAGGAAGCATGAGAATCCTAACTATATGAAGTTACTTCTTTGACAATTACAAGTAACTTCATATAGTTACAGTATAATTCTAATTCTTTCTATACAGGAGCAAATAGCTCCATCAGTAAGGTGCTTGCTTCCAGTGTAATAGGTCGTGGGATCTAATCCTGGGTGTGACACATGTACAATAATTGTCAGAGAAATAATCAGCATTGTGAGTGACTGAGCAGAGCTATGTAGCGTGTGGCTGCTCACTACACAGATCTGCTTAGTTGCAATGGTTTTGAATTGACAATTCTAAGTACAGTAGCTACATATAATTAGAATTAGCAGGCTTGCTTTCCAGGTGCAAAAACCTTGATCAGTAAGGTGTCTGCCTTCTGTGTAACAGGTCATGGGTTCTAATCCTGTGTGACTGCTAAGAAATGTCAGATTTCAAATAAATGACAATGAATTGTGTATATATATTTATATGCTTTTTTTTTCAGAACACCACACACACACACACACACACACACACACACACACACACACACACACGCGCGCACACACACATTTTATATATATATATATATATATAAAAGATTATTTAAGAATTTTATGATATAGTATTGAAATTTGTTTTACCTGAATTGCCTTTATAAAGTAGTTGTTGCTTTGTACGGAATCTGTGCTTGAGATCTGGAATCAAAAGTTTCAAGAAGACATTAGTTCATCTTGTTTCCAGTGAAGTATAAAAAGGTTGGGAAGGCCAGCAATGAAACTACAGAAATTCAGTTATGTCAGTTACAGCCACATATCATTATTACGGAAACACTTTCTACAATACAACTATAAAGAAAAAGAACATTTCACAACATGAGTAAGTACTAAAAACACTCTGTATAAAAAAGGTCCTGCACAGTATGTCAGGATTAATTTTATGAGACTTCCAAGCCCAGTGTCACCATTAACGCCATCCTCTGCCTCAATCTCTACATCCAGTCTCGCCCACTGTCTTAAAATATTGCTAGAATGAGCTCATTTTTTAGTCAATATATACATTTTAAAATCTTGTCTATTTTCTCATCATCTGCTTCTCCTCTCTGGCACTCTCCTCACCTGTCTGCCCAGCTTTAATCCTTCCTATTCAATGAGATGTGAATGATCTTCCTTTTGCCCTGACATTTAGTACACTACTCTGCAAATCCCTACACTGGCTACCTATATCCTCCAGAATCCAATTCAATAGCTCCTCCTCACCTACAGCATCACCACTTCAAACATCTCAAACCTCATCTCAAAATATTTTTCCGCAGTCACTCTTAAGCTAGGTATACCCTTCTGTCGGTGCGACCCAGTGACACAGTGTTGTGATGTAACGATACATCATATACGCCGTACACACGTAATGATCCACTGTATGACGGTGTGATGTATTGTTACATGCTGCATGTAGCAAAACCACATCAGCCATGGAATCATCCCGTTGGACATACAGCGCATTAAATTGGATGATTCTGTGAAAGACGGATTGGGCATACACACTATATGATGATTGTGCAGAATTTTAAAAAGCACCAGTATTTCACAATGTATCATATAGTCTGTATCTAGCTTTAGACCTGCCTCTGACTGAAGCCTATTCTGCTCTCTGAGAACCACCTCTTTCTCTAATCCAAAGGACTTCTGATACATCTTTTGGTGTCTGTGGCCTTTATCTTTACAACAACCTACCATACATTTACCTGCTACCACTTGTGCTGAATACAGATTTGCTGCTGTTCCAATCTTTGCTATACCCGGTGCAGCCCTCACTCCCCTAGTGATGTCACTGTTTATTATGTCACTCATTATGCAGTGTATTTTATAGTACACATAGCAGGAATTCTAAATTTTATAGAATTATTATACCAATATATTTGTAGGGTTTAAATGCATATAAATGACAAGGAGGAAATCATTAATCAATATGTGAACTTCCTGAATGATCCTATGCAATGGTGCCTAATTTGCATAGAAGATACTGCCCACACTTCACATCAAAAGAATGTACACAAAATATAAAAACAATGAAGCTTCATACAATGTAATTTCCTACCATCAATTAATATTGTGTTATAAACCAACCACTGTCCATCAAAGAACAGGTGACTCATTCAGTCAAAGATTTGTACGAAGCACCTCACCAATATACCATAATACAAGCAGTTATACAGTATATAGTGCAATAACTATTCCTCATAATAAATATTATATACTGCATGAAATCTTCTTTTATATGCAAATTACATGATTGTGTGCATCACAACAATCCGTCAGGGGAGTGTGATAAGAAAGACATTTCAACCTGATCCAAATGTACAGGAATTTCTAGTATTTTCAAATGACTTCTTGAACTAAATTCCAACTTATTCTCTTAAATGTGCCCCCAGGAATATTATTGAGCCAACTAATATGGTAGTTTCTTGTGGACTAAATATATTACTTACTAGAATATAAAGTAATGTCATTTATTCGTTCAAATTTACTGATTTTTATGATAAGACACACTGGGGCAGATGTACTAAGCCTTGGAAAGAGATACAATGTAGAGAGAATGGGGCCAGATGGGATACATCCAAGGATACTAAAAGAGCTTAAAGTGGTGTTGGTAGCACCATTAACAGAATTATTCAGTCAGTCACTAGCTACAGGAGTGATTCCAGAGGACTGGAAAAGAGCGAACGTAGCCCCACTGCACAAAATTGGAAGCCAGAAAGAGGCAAGAGGGAAATTGATGGAAACACTCCTAAAAGAAGGAGTTGTGGATTATCTCAAATCCAGCAATTTACAGGATCACAAACAGCATGGATTCACTGGGGGAAGATCATGTCAAACAAACCTTATTGACTTTTTTGACTGTGTGACTAAAGAAATAGATAAAGGTTTGGCCATAGATATAGCCTATCTAGACTTTAGTAAGGCCTTTGACACTGTCCCACATTGCAGACTGCTAAATAAACTCGAAAGCTTGGGATTGGACACTAAAATGGTTGAATGGATAAGATCTTGGTTGCAGGATAGAAAACGGAGTTGTAGTAAATGGAGTGCATTTACAGGAGGGTAATGTTACCAGTGGAGTACCCCAGAGATCTGTACTTGGACAGAGCTTTTTAATATCTATATTGGTGACATTGCAAATAGCATTAAAGGAAAGTAGTCCTTTTTGCAGACACAAAAGTATGCAACAGGGTAGACACACCAGGAGGGGTAAAACCAATGATTGAGGATCTAGGTAAACTAGAGGAATGTATAGAATAAAACAGAGAGATAGGAAAGTGCCTCAAGTGGCGCAATGCAGCTATAGTACTTGATGGTTTAAAATAAATGTCACCACATTTAAAGACAGGAATAGACAGTGGCGGATCCAGGGGGGGGGCACCCAGGCACGTGCCCTCCCTGTCATTTAGAAGGAAGATTTCTTTTTAACTTTCATTTTAGCTGCACCTCCCATGTGCAGCTATGATTGCCCAGAGCCATACCCATACGCGCACGCAGGGAGGGGGTTTCAGAGTACCTAGAAACCCCCCCTGGCCTCCGATCCATCGTCGCTGCCGTCCGATTTTTTTTTTTTAACGAGGAGAAGCTTTTTAAGCAGCTCCCTGCTCCTTACACTGTCCGAGTGGGGTGGTCTTCAGTATGCCGGCGGTCGGGCTCCCGGCGACCAGCATACCGGCGCTG